>NW_010227590.1:16713-26322 GCF_000690775.1 Eurypyga helias | reverse complement strand
ACCCAGGTGCAGGACCTTGTACCTGTTGAAATCCATGTGGTTGGGCAGTGGCCCACCTCTCCAGCCTGTCCCCTCTGGATTGGATGGCATCCCTTCCCTCCAACGTGTCAACTGCACCACAGTGTGGTGTCATCAGCAAACTTGCTGAGGGTGCACTCGATCCCACTGTCCATGTCACTAACAAAGATGTTAAACAGCACCAGTCCCAATCCCGGCCCCTGAGGAACACCACTCGTCACTTGTCTCCACTCAGACGTGGAGCCGTTGACCACAGCTCTGAGTGTGACCATCAGCCAGTTCCTTACCCATCGAGCAGTCCATCTGTCAAACTCATGTCTCTCCAGTTCAGAGACAAGTATCTCATGCAGGACAGTGTCAAATGCCTTTTGCAAATCCAGGGAGACAACAGCAGTTCCTCTTTCCTTATCCACCAAGCAGTATTTGTAAGTACTCCTCAGCCTTTCCCTTAGCCACTGAAAACACTTTTTTTCTCCAATATAGTTGAGTACTTGTTTCCTCATTCTAAAGCTGAAAATCTGCAGTGCCAGAGCAATTGCCTTGGTCTGCAGGGCTGGGAGAGCACGCAGGCAGCAGGACACAGGGCTTTCACTGCTCTCCTACAGCCATCCAGGCAACGAGCTCCTGCCAAAGTCACCAGCGCTGCTCCCTCCCCTTGCCAAGGCCATCCCACTCTGTCCACAGTACTTGGTGCCCATGCTGCCATCCCCTCGCTGCCCACTGTGACATATCCCTGCAGGGTGGCAAGTTTCCTGGCCCCAGAACAGCCAGCTAATACCAATGTGTCAGAAGGGCTTAGTGTTATTGTGGGCACAGACAGGCAACTCCAGACAAGTGGACTTTTTCCAGCTCCCATGAACTAAAGGAGCAATTAGTATCTTTTTTTAATGATGATTTTTGCTTGATACCCACTTTTGTTGCTCACTTGGGCTTTTTTCCTTGCTTGTTCCCCATACTGCCACCCACCTCTAGAGAGCCCCAACCAGTCCTGCTCACCGCATCCAATTTTGCCAGAATAGCTTATTCCTCAAACAGATTTGGATGCTGACCCCTGCCCAACCCCTCCCCCCAAGTGCTCTGCACGCCAGCCTGTTGTTCTCTGGATGCATCCAAAAGCCCAAGATCCTCACAAATACTTATTTAAATGCTAATGATCACCCACTTATTTTACAGACACCATGGCAGGTAGCAGATGGAATAAAAAGGATGGAACGGGGATAAAAAGGACTGTCAGAAGATATACTCCACATTCTTGAAACAGGCAACAAATGCAAGAATCCTGATACATCACCTATAAAACCACTCAAAATAAGCATAGTCTGCATCAAAGCAAGCGTAATGTGAACTGAACTTTAGGAGGCTTTTTAAATATAAATAAACCAAAAACATTTATATATACTAAAACCAAATAAAAATGTTAACACTGTAATAACTAACTACTAGGCAAGGTAAATCTGTGATAAAAATTATCTTCCATGTTTTTTTAACATGCATAGGGATTTTTAAATTTGTGGCATCTTATTTCTTCACAGAGAGGGTGGTGAGGCACTGGAACAGGTTGCCCAGAGAAGCTGTGGATGCCCCATCCCTGGATGTCTTCAAGGCCAGGCTGGATGTGGCTTGGAGCAACCTGGTCTAGTGGAAGGTGTCCCTGCCCATGGCAGGGGGGGTGGAACTAGATGATCTTTAAGGTCCCTTCCAACCCAAACCATTCTGTGATTCTATGATTTGTTCATTATGGCTGCACAAAAGCTAAGC
The DNA here is from genome assembly GCF_000690775.1 of Eurypyga helias. Classification (NCBI taxonomy): domain Eukaryota; kingdom Metazoa; phylum Chordata; class Aves; order Eurypygiformes; family Eurypygidae; genus Eurypyga; species Eurypyga helias. The sequence goes on along the minus strand of NW_010227590.1, from coordinate 24,546 downwards.
CCTTCCTTCCTTCCTCTATCATCTGTGCAACCTCCTCAGGAAAGCCATTGATGTGGGCTGGAGAGGCAGCTGCTCACCCATCTTTGCAACGCAGGGAAGGTCTTGGGCTGGAGCCATGAAAACATGTGACAGAAAATCAGAGCAAAGGAAATAAAGACAAGACTGTTTCCAGTGATCCCCCAGAAACATCTTAATAAGGAGGTCCCTGTTCTGCTGAGAAGTCTGACCATCGCTCCAGGAAGCTGCAACGAGGGGCTGGTCACAGCAGGGTGAAAGGGCACCCTTCTGTTCCTCAGGGCTGCAAAGGTGGCCCTGGTTACATCCTCAAACCCTGGAACCAGTGAAGGCAAGGGCATCCTCAAGGAAGAAGCATCTTCAGTGGTGGCATCTTCCATCAGGTTTCAAAAATCCCCTCAGAGACCTGGCCTTATTTACTGCACATCAAACAAATACTAGCTACTCCTCTACTAATGTGTTTGTCTTCTGCTAGAAGAATACAGAAAGCCTTTTAAATATGCTGCTGGAAGGAACAACAACTCCGCAGGTAATGGGATGCCTGTTTGTGAAGTCCCATATTCAGGTCAAAATACTACTATGTAATAAGCCTGCACTTAAACACATGGATACTAGCATTAGTTGAGGAGATATTACAGATACAGCTGAAAATGGAAATATTAGGAGAAATGCACTGCTTCTCATTTATTTTTCTTGAGATCTTAGAGGAAAACACCCCACATTTTTTATACTCCAAAGCCAGGCCTGTGACATGTAATAATTACTTAAAACAAAGCCTAGTCAGCACATCCGTTTCCAGATCAACGAATCCAAAGATCCTAAATTACATCCCTGAAAGGTTTTAATCTGCCCACCACTCTGTTTTGCACTGCAGCTTACAGCCAGCTTTAACCACTGCGCATGGGCAGAGCGACCACAGCACCTACTGACCGCGACCAAAGCCCGCTCCCTCCTAAAGAGCCTCCACGGCTGGGGTGACTCGCTCGTCTTCTCAACCCAGCATGGCCATATCGAGGAGAAAAATCAAGCGCTCTGAATCTCCAAAATCCATATATAGAGAGCATTTCTTATGTTCACCGACCATTTAAGCTCTCTATTGCATCCAAAACACTATCCGCTATTCTGACCAAGTCGAGCTTCCCAAGCTTTGTGGAGCGCAGTATGCGAGCAGCCTGTCTTCATCACAATGTACTCCAATTTGTTTCCAGACCATCATCTGGACATGGTAATTGGTGGTGAATTCAATCACCTGCAGCCTTTGTCACACCATTAGCACTAATTCCCACTAGCGACCCACCATTCCCCACGAACTACTCCTGCGAGATGCCAGTCCTTAAGCCTTTCCGTACATCAGGTTTTGATAGGTTGTGGGGATCACTTTTTAATTAGAGTGGTATTTAGTTCTAGGTCAAACGGCTTCTAATAATTTAAGTTCAGCGTCTCGGCGAATTTAGCTTTGCCAGTTGAACTTGCAACCTCGTAGAAGGAAATTAGTTCAGCGTGACAAGACTGCTTTTCCACGGCCAGGTAAACGCTGCGGGTAACGCTCCCAACCTGTCCACCTCCGCTGACGGAACGCCACGCTACACCTACACCTGCAAACAAACTTGGAAGTCATCTTCAAAAATCAGCAGTTTCCAGAGAACACAGAGTTTTATCAATGATTACTCGCAATGTTTAGTAAGAAATACCCACGGAATCAATGCAAATCATAAAGCAGATCCATTTAGGGAAATTATCAGTGTGCTGTTGGAAACAATGGATTTATGGAAATGCTTTTGTTCTGTGCTAAATGCCACGCTAAATAATGCCAAGATGTTCACTTTTACACAGCCCTGTTCCATACTCGTGGCTCTGCAGCAGAAACAGTTACAATTTTTAGATGAAAAGTTTCCACGTTAGAAAACTAATCTAAATAGACATTTTTTTCCTGGTTTGTTAAAGCCACTTGCCCTGCTCCTACCCCGAAGTTGTTAGCAGTGGCCAGAGCAGAGATCTTTGCTGCTGTAGCAGAGGACTCTGCTCTGCTCCAAGCAGTGCTCGCCGCCTGTTACCCTTCTGCCGGATGTGCCGCGGACAGAGACCGTGACACACTCTGCAAGAAGCCGGAGGGTGAGCTGGGATGGTGAGTGTTTGTGTAGATTCAAACAGATCTGCTGAGAAGCCAGAGCACAGCATGGGAAAAACAGGCTGCTAATTTGTCAGAAAAAAAAAATAATAAGAAAAAAAAACCACAGTTAACTGAATAAAGTCAACAAACCAAGAGCAGGGTTGAGATTAAGGCCCAGTAGGCAAGTGGCACAGCACGACAAGCCACCGGCGCAACGCTAAAACGGCTCACGCGCTGAGGGATAAAGCAACGTATTTCACATCACACGCAAATAAAAGGATATAAACTTAAAAAAAACCACCCCAACACGCTGAAAAGCTACGCCGGGAGAACAGCAGCAAATTTGGGTGACCTCTCAGGCACTGCGAGCGCTCTTCCCGCCGCGGCCCCACCAGGCGCAGCCTGCCGGGCAGGTACGCAGAAGACAGCGGGTCTCTGCAGAGGACGGGGAGAGCTTATCTGCACTTTCCGCCAGCACTTTGAGCAGCAGGTATTAGTTTTTGTAGCTTGAAGGCGTTTCATTCAGACTCAAAAACTCTTCAAAATCTTATCTGCTCACTTGGAAGAACAACGAAAAAAAACCCAAACCAACAGCAGTTCAAAACCAGAAGTAGTTCTGTAGTTGTGCAGAGATATGAGCTCACGCTCGATTTTACGTATAAACAATGTGTGTCTATTTATAGATATGCTCCCAGCCAAAAAACTTGACTATTTCAGTTGTTACGCACCATCAGAAAATGGTAATCTCAAAACTCTGCCATTTCCAAGAAAAACTATCATCCAGCTTAGACCTACTGATGTTCAGGACAAAGCCTACGGTACTGAGCACTCTTTCTCCAGAGAGAATGACTTGGATTGATAACTTAAATATCAGGCATCACTTTTTTCTGAAATTGCTCATTTCCTTCAAAAACACCACCCCAAATGACTGCAGTAAGTTATCCCATGGGAACACACGCGCGCACGCCTTCGTGTTATTATTCAAAGGGCTGTAATATCAAATATCTTCCTAATACTCCTGAAGTCAAACCCTATAGACATAAACATCCCATAATTTACAGAAAAATTGATATATTATTTTAAAAATATCTGTAAAGGCAGCTTTTAACAGGATTTATATAATTATAACCCAAGTATGACGCTCTTAACAGCGGTGTTGCCTGTTGCTACTGACAGTTACTTGAGGGCTGAAAGCATTAAATGGTAGCTCACAGGTATTTTCTTAAACGATAATGTCTAAACTAGAATAGGACATTTGGCCCCCAAAACTTGCAATTTCACAGGGAGAAAAATTTCATAAAATTAAATTTATTTTCTGAGCCATTTTCTTCATAAAACTCTTGATACTACAGCAAAAACAACACAACAGGAAAACATTGCCAACATTTTCCTTGCTGCTGCTGCTTTTAAGTACTTGCTCCCTAAAAAACAAGTCAGATGATGTTTGTTTCCATCCTCCCTTTCAGATCCATTAACCATTTCCTGTGCATTTCCCACACTGCACACACTACGCACAGGCTACGCGCACCCTGTGAAGAGCCTGCTGCCCGCGGCAGCCTGCCCTGCCTACTCATCCCACGATGCCTGGAGCCAAAGGTGTGCTCACCAGTTTTAACATCAAACCCAGGGCCTGACGGCGTTACCGCACGTTCCGAGCGTTGCACAAGAACGTGAGAGCTGCACGGCAATAAACACCCACATCTGGTACGTCAATGGCAAAACAAACCTCCTCATTGTGTCCCCTCGTGAGAGAAGGCCAAACTCATCGGGTAATAAAAACCAAATGTGTGCCGTTTTTGCTTTTCCCCATCCCATGCGTCTGTCACGTAATTACACGTAATCCTCCTCGGATTTGAAGCACAGCACAATAGAGGAAGGACTTTAGATTATAAATACCTGAGGTGAAATACTGACACAGAGAAGTGGGTCAAATTTAATCTGTGGATTAAATTATCAGCACTGGAAAATTATTTTCTCCAAAACAGCCATAAAAAAAAAATCTCTTTCTTAGTCATCCTTCATAGTAACTGAAGGGTAAACAAAACATTTAGTGATTTCAACTATTAATGCTCTCAGTAGATTAATAATCATAGAAATTATCAGCCTGCTATTGCAGGTGATCCTAGTGACTTGGCTCGGAGAGGAAAAACAATTTATTTCACAGCTTGTCTTCAGCTTCTAAAGCATCGAGCTTAGCACTCCGACATGGGAGAGAGGCAGAGAGAGAAAAACACGCCGTTGTGCTGCATTTCATAAACCTGCTCTAATCTGGGATATCTCTATTCCTTAATAGAATGAGGGCTTATTCCTATGAGCCCACAACAGAGCTACGGAGCAGACCATCCCAGATGTGTGTGATTAAGTACACACTGATACAATAAATTGCTGAATTCTCTGCTAATTAAACATCCTACATGCCTCAACAGTTAATTGCCAGAGGATTCTTGCAATCAATCAGGACTCACCAGAGTGAGTGATCCCTGGAGCATCCCTCACCAGGGGCTGCTTCCAGGGAAGGCCACCCCATGGGGGCTCAGCCCCGTGCTGTGCTCTACATCCCCAGCATTTCCTCACCCTCATCTCCCCGACCGACCTGCCCGGATGCTGCGTGATGCTCCAAGGCCAGCTCCTGACCCAGCCTTGGGAGCCCACCACGTGCCGAGGTTTCCCTGCACCACCCTGCCCCTTGGGTGGTAAATTAAGATTTATCTTAATACGCAGAGTCTTGAACAGCATCAGTAAATTCCATGTGAAAATTCACTGGATTGAAAAAACATTATTTCCCCACCACCACCTGTGAAAATGAGGAACTCCTTCCTCCCTCTCACACATGTGGAGACATCCCCAGAGCAACACTCCCTCCACCGGGACCACACAGATCTGCTCCTCACAAGGGGAAAGCCAGAGAAACAAAGCCAAGGATCCTGCTATCCCCATCGCCGTACCGGTTTCCACCTGGGAATTCCTGTTAAAACCGGAACACGGACCAGACACGCTGGCGAGTGCTGAGAAACCTCCTGGTTGTTACACCTAGAGAAAAGTTCTCTAAATATCAAAATTGTATTAACGAAGCTGGCGTGAGGAAAGTAAAGGGTGTCACACCCAACCTTGTCTCGTGGATATCACTCACTGAGCCAAAGCGACAGGAAGCCTTTGGCATAAACTCATCAAGATGGTTTGTTTTCACTGGGCATCCAGGATGCAGCTCAGGAAGACCATTCCCATCCCCTCTCAAACACCCCTGGGGACAGCTGTGCTCAAAGAGCTTATTTCCAGAGAGGTGAGGACCTTCACGTAAATAGAGAGGGATAACGCACCACAGAAGCGACTCGTGATGCCGTACCGCCCCGATTCCCAGCTCACCATCAGCTAGTGAGTCACAGATAAACCTGATTTTGCTCTGGTTTTGTGTGGATTTATTTCTGTAGTAGCATCACAGTAGTAAGGAGGGTACAAGACCATCAAACTAGGAAAGAATTGGGCTTGTTCAGCCTGGAGAAGAGGAGACTCCAAGGAGACCTCATTGCAGCTTTCCAGTATCTGAAGGGGCTACAAGGGTACTGGGAGAGGACTTTTTACAAGAGCCTGTAGTGACAGGACAAGGGGTAATGGGTATAAATTGAAATCAGGGAGGTTTAGATTAGATGTCAGGAAGAAATTCTTCACAGAGAGGGTGGGGAGGCACTGGAACAGGTTGCCCAGAAAAGCTGTGGATGTCCCATCCCTGGATGTCTTCAAGGCCAGGCTGGATGTGGCTTGGAGCAACCTGGTCTAGTGGAAGGTGTCCCTGCCCATGGCAGGGGGGTTGGAACTAGATGGGCTTTAAGGTCCCTTCGAAGGTCCCCTAACAAGCCATCTTCAGCTCCCAAAGGGAAGGAGCAGACTAGAAGTGAAGCACAGGCTGGAAACCATCCCTCTGAGCCTAAGGTCTTTATGTTGATCCATGTGATCATGGATCACGTTGATCTTCACGATCCCCAAGAAGAGCGTAGCATGCTCAGCCTTGTTTGGAACAGTTGGGGAAATCCTCTGGGAATCAAAACTTTTGGTGGACACACACACAAGGCACTTTTGGGAAGGCAGCTGGAGGAGGGCAGCGAGGCAAACGCACATTTGCAAGGAGGTATTTTGGGAGGCAGAAGTGGGGTGTGAGAATCCCACCCAAGGAGGTACCAGGCTGATAGCCCAGGCAAACAGCAGGAAGAGATGAACCACTGGGAGAAGGGGCTCCCAGCTCCTGGATAGCTGGATGGGGGGATTGTGGACCACCCTCTTGGAGACAGAGGTCTGGGTGACACCTCAGTGACACTAACTCTTGTAAGCAAGGTTTGGCTGTTACCCACAATGTCTGTGTCTAGCATCTCCCAAAAGATCGTGAGAGAGAAAACAAAGCCACCGCACCAGGCTGAAACACCCGCTCGTGGTTTGTTCCCGTGACTCCTCCTAACCCTGAATAACGCAGCAAGTCTTGCTCTTTTCTCACTGCCTCAGCAATGTTCCCGAATTTCCTTCCACATCCCCTCGTTCTCCTTTGCTATGTCATTCTCCAAACACGAAAACCTCCTCTTAGCTGGTTCGGGGTTTTTTTTGGTGCCTTTTCCTTTTTTGATAAACAGAGATAGAGATGCTCAGACCCGTGTGAATAACATACAATAAGGAGGAAAAGTCAACACCTGTTTTCCACCCTCATCTCATCGAAAACGTAATGAAAAGCAGCACACGACTATCCCTATTTTTAGCTCTGCTCTGCAGGTACGGTTTCCAAGAGCACTTACGCACCATGACATCCCGAAGGGCCTGGGGGGCGCTCACCTCAGAACTTGTTATTTCACTTCAAATGCCTTGGATGAGGAGAAGCACATATGAAACGCAGGTCCTTTTGCCCCTGCTGAGGCAGCATTTAAGCAAAGAGCCAGCACAGCCGAGGTCACCAAAAGCAGCAGAGGGATGCTACCGTTCAAGTCACCCTTTCAGAGACAGACAACTGAAAAGCAGACCTCCTTAAAGACACTAATTAATTTCAAACATGAGAATTACTAATTCCCTCCTTACGTAATTTCAGCAGTTTCACTGGCTGGCGGGGAAGGTTTAGTGATACTCTTCACCCTTGCGCTATTTCACACGTTTGTAGCGCACGCATCCTGGAAAGAGTTTTTAAATCCAGCTCCTAATTTTGAAAAGCTATTTTTACAGCACTTCTTTGCACCAGTGCTTTGGTATCACAGCAGCACCTGGCTCAAGCCTGGCTGTGCTTTCCTGGAATAAAAAGAGATACACATTTGACTTCAGAAGCAGAAAGCTCGTCAGGCTTTGCCAGGGACAAGTCAGTCTCTTAACTTTATAATCATTCAAGTACGAGCATAAATGCTCATGAATTGTTAAGATTACTTACTGTCTCCCCCAAGATGCTTACTGTATGTCACAAACAAACAAGAGTAAGAGGATAAGAGTGTCATAGAAATTCAATTCTTCAGGAAGAAGCTGAGAAGAACCACTCAAGATGAATAAAGATGGACACTGTAGTGTCCTCACAGAACAGCTCTGGCTGAGCTGAATCTCAGAAGCCCTTACCAGCATCCTTTCAAGACCAAGCTACTGTGCTTGTGTCACCTTCAGGACTGGCTGCTGCTCCATCATATCTACAGCTGTGCTGGCTTCAGTCAGGAAAGAGTTAACCCTCTTTCCCGTGGCTGCTAGGGAGCTGTTTC
>NW_010227590.1:12272-16528 GCF_000690775.1 Eurypyga helias | reverse complement strand
GTTGGGGAGCCATTACTCTCTCTCCCTTACTCTCTTGCTCGTTTACTCCCATACACTTGCTAACACTCTCCCTGCATTAGCTGCTCTGCTAACTCCTGTGCTGGCTTGCTCGTGAGGGAGTTGGTGGGTTTGTTTAGTTTTCCCAACCATGCTATCGCTGACAGGGTTCGCTCAGAATCTGCTGCAGCAGTGCTTGGGCTTCAGCTCTGTGGCTCTCTGGATCCGACTCTCACTACTCAGCACCTGGTTGTGCATTGCTCAGTGGGTGGTGAGAAACTGTATCCTATTGTATCATATTGTAGTATATGTTTTATTTTCTGTTATTTAAATTATGTATTATTAGTAGTACTTGTATATATTAGTGTAGATTTAATTAGTAAATAGTTCTTATCTCAATTTTATGAGCTTCCTTATTCCTTTTTCCTCCGATTCTCCCCCTCCACTGAAGTAGGGGAGGAAGATTTGTGAGAGCAGCTTCGTGGTATTTTGCTAGCCGGACTTAAACCACGACAACATCTTCAGATGTTTAAATGGGCGGTTCATTTTGTGACCTGATTTTAGGCAGCCCTGACCACACACACAGAGTCAAACCAGCTGTGATGGACAGTAGTGAACACTTAAAAAACCCAAAGAAATCACTATTTTCCTGTCAAAACTCAAGATTAAAAGCAAGGATACATTAATAGAAAGTAATTAAAAAGAAATAATTAAGGAATAGAATGGACACTAGATAACAGCTGTTTGGAGAATCACGCTGCTGTGTAGAGCTTTCCAACATTTCTGTGTGATTTTTAATTACCTCACTCGAGCCACAGTTAATTGTGCATTTCACACATGTGCCTTTAAACATTTGGCCACTATTACGTTTTTATGAAGTTCAGCCCTGACTTAAATTCACATGGACATATTAAAAACCCAGCAGCACCACAGATGCAATAAACCAGATGCTGAGTCAAGCCAAAAGGTAAGTGAAAAAGGTAACATAATTAAAAGCTTACACAACACTTTATTTATGGACCTTATTCTCAAAATACCATTGATTTTACTGCACATAAAATGACAAAGATACGGCTGCTGTGGCACAGTTTCACATGGTTTTTGCTCTGACATTGCTTTTCACCCAAAGTATGCCAGCCCTCCTTACGGTATCATTTCCACATGGATTTTCCCAAAAGCTGACTTATACTCTGTGTATCTTGATGATGCCACAAATACTGACATAAATGCCTTCTGCAGGAATGGGTGGGCTCACCCTGCCCATTCCCCAGGCTGGCTGGCAGCTGCACAGCAGTCTCAGGGGTCACATCCCACCTCAGCTGAGACCGCTGGGACCCAGCACCCGGCTGCACAGCACCACGAGAAGCTCCTCTGACAAGTGTCATCCCCAGTTTTCATTAAAAACTAACACGGAGGTTGACAAGCCTTGTGTTTTTAGAGACAAACAAGCAAGTAGTCCTGCACATGTCAGGAGTCATTTGCTTCTAAAAGCTCATAAAGACTTCCGCCTGATTACAGGTGGGGTGTTTTTGGTTGATTTGTTGTTTTACTTTTAATAAACAAGGAAAACTGAAGTTTCTGAAATAAGCCCTAAAAAGTTTACAGCACAATTTTGGGAAGAAAAGGTAACATTATTTGGCATTACAGGAGAAGAATCTGGGTACAGAAACAAGTTTACCTCAGCACTGTACTACAAGATTATCCTGTGCTAAGTCAAACTATATTGATCCTCAAAAACCCTGTGAACAAATAAGCCATGAAAGCAATAAAGCCCTTCCCCAGTGGTGTCCAAATATAACCTGCGAGGAATCGGGAGCAATCTTCCGCCCAAACAAGCCTCTGCCACAGAAGGGGTTATTCAGGGTCTGTGTCTCAGTCTTTGCTTCTCTGCCCGCGCGTTCAGAGCTGCAGAAAGCTCAGCCAGTCATTTTTGCCTGCTGGCACCCATCAGACACCTCCTGCCTCCAAGCCTGCCTTCTCTTGGAGCATTTATGAGGGCAAACTGGAGAAGAAAGAGGTCATCAAAACCCCCAGTGAGACTCTTGTGTGCGGAGGTAAGCCTGCGCAGAAGGGTCTTGTGCTAACTTTGGGCAAAGATCCACACTTTTCATGGGCCGTGAACACAGCATCACAGAACAGTTTGGGTTAGAAGGGACCTTTAAAGGTTATCTAGCTCCAATGCCCCTACTACAGGCAGGGCCACCTTCCACCTCAAGGATATGAATGGAAATCCTAGGGAGCAAGAAAAAGCCTGAGAAACAAATGGAAAGCTTGAAAAAAGAAAAAAAAATTAAGACAACAAGAACAGTGATTGACTGAAAGAAGGAAAAATAAATGGGAACAGGTGAAGGGAAAGCAGCAGATAATGCAGCTTCAAGATTACATATATAAAACAAATTACTTATTCATGTATGCTTTATTCTATGGGATGATATAGTACCCATATTGATGCAAAACCCATGCATACTTCCACGAATACATGAGTAGCTGCTGGCCATCTCTCTCGGTAAAATGCCAGCACAGCTCTGGGGTTGAATTATAATACCCATTCCTTGCTGGATAAAAACCAATCTGCTGCTTCCCATGTTCAGCATTAAGGTAATCTTCTGATCTCCAGGGAGCAAAGTACCCAGCATATTCTTACTCACATGCCAGAACTCAGGAAGCAGCTTAATCTCCCAGCTAATCCTACCAGGAGCAGTGCCCAAACCCGAGGCAGGTGCCAGAGCGCTCAACATGAGACTGCTCCACTCCGCTGCAAGGCACAACCTGGGATGCCAAACTGTCTGTTTATCCAAGGCTGCATTTTTAGTGGTCTAAAACGTGGCGCTCTGGCTACACCATCTCTCAGAAGACTGATCACAAATCTTCAACCATTAACTTCACATGTAGACATTTGTCTCAAATTCTTTCCTCAAAAATTTAAAGATGATCCTGGATTTTAAGCTATTTTTATATGAACTAGAGTTCTTTCCACAACAGGGGCATGAATAATTTTAAGACAGCACAATGCTGATGCCGTTCTCTCTTGTGTTACACTCCTTTCCCCTTACAGCTTACATCCACAACGCCAGGTCATTTCTTTCTCACTGTACCCACAAACATTAGCGTGTTCCAAATTCCACTGTCTCCAGAACAGTCAGCTTTGCCGAACAGGAAAAGGGAAAATGTTGAGCTCGTAAACCGTCTCAAGCCAGAAACTGCCATTGAGCAGAGCTCCCTGCAAAGCGAGATGTATTTTGGTTGCACTTTGCTGAGGAAACGGCACTGAAAGAGGTTGAACTAACACAAAACTGAAGACAACACTCTCGTGTTCTTCTCCTAGATCTTAAGACTGTTGTATCTGGCACAGACCACCAGCTGTCTTTAACTGATTTACACTGCACACTAAACCAGGCTGATACTACACCTGCAATTACTTCAAAGAGTTATTAAGAACCACACAAAGATCATAAAATATCAGGGACTTCAGGCCGTGCCGTAAATTCTGTGCTCAGCGATGAGCGTTTGAACACCACCAAGCCCTAAGCCCAAGGAAGATTCGGTTATTCTGCTCTAGGGCAAACACTCAATCCTAGTGCCAACCTCCGCTCTGCCGTACGAATTCCACAGGCGTAGCACCGCGCTCTCATCCCAGCATTGAGACAGCCATTGAAATAGTGGGGGAAAGTTGAAAGCTGCAGCTTAACTGCTCTTAATTCTGTTTTTTTACAAGTCAAATAAAATGATCAGCTACCCAAAAGCTAACAGTTTCACACTTTCAAAGGGGCTTGAATTCACACAACAGGGTTTTTTGACATATTGTCTTACTTGCTGGCATGCTATATACATGTTTTCATTTACTTTTGCTTATTTCCATCTTCTAATTTAATTTGTACCACTATCCAAGATTTTTTTTTAACCACTCATTTTTTGTGTTCATGCAGTTTTGGCAACCCATTTGGCATGGGTATGTGCTTTGTTTCTTTACGCTGATATCTTCTTTGTGACAGTTATTCTAATAGAGTGTCTCAGTGGGATACCATCCAAAATACAACGAAAGTGCTTCCCAGCCTGGGTGGCAGACTATGCGTTTGGATGGAAGAAGGCCAAGAAGGTAGATGGAAATGAGGGGGACTACATAGCTCTAGTCCTTTCCTTTCCACTGAAGTGTGGATAAGCCATTGTATCTAGAGCAGGCTGCTCCAGGGAACAGCCAGGTTTTGACTGTCGCCAAGGATGAAGACTCCACAGCCTCTCTGAAACAGCTGGACTTTTTC
>NW_010227590.1:0-12221 GCF_000690775.1 Eurypyga helias | reverse complement strand
TTTCCCTGGTGACCTTCATAGAATGGTTTGGGTGGGAAGGGACCTTAAAATCCACTCCATCTCACCCCCTGCCACGGGCAAGGACACCTTCCATTAGACCAGATTGCTCCAAGCCTCATCCAGCCTGGCTTTAGGACATTTCCAGGGATGGGGCATCCACAGCTTCTCTGGGCAACCTGTCCCAGTGCCTCCCCACCCTCTCTGGGAAGAATTTCTTCCTGATGTCCAAATACCCATGGCAGGGGGTTGGACCTACAAAACCTTTAAGGTCCCTTCCAACCCAAACCATTTTATGATTCTATGAAGTTCATCAGAAAACCAGAGATGATTGTGTTATTCTGTCCCTTCCTTCTGCTTTACCTTGTTAACCAGATACAATATGCTATAAAGACTTTTTCGCCTTCCATTTTTGTTCTTAAGATTTCCTTAGTCACTTCTCTCACGAAAACACATCCTGCCTCATGCAGCCCAGCTGAGATTCACATCACACTTCTGCTGAAATGCCAGCCATGTGTGGCTGAGGCACTTAGTTTGTACTTTATTCTTGTTCTCACGTGGCTAGTAAAGTAGCCTCAAAGCCAGAGAATTACAATGTTCCTGCAATTTGCAGTCATTTGGTGATTTATGGTGCCCTCAAACATATATCAGCTATAAGAAAGGCACAGGTAGAAGGAATAGTGAGTCTCTCTTGGTGTAAGAGGATGCTGGTAGGGTAGAAGAATGTGAGGAACTCATCAGTAGGATCACTCAGGGGTTGCTGCATCGGTTGTACAGTTTCAGTCAGTTTAAATATGAAGAGTTAATGGCCGTGTTCTTGTTCAGCATTTCCAGCCCAGGTCCATAGCATCTTGGGGATGTCCCAGATAAGATGCAGTAGGAATAGGGCAAGGTACAGCTCTCAGGGTGCTGTAGGCCTGTGCACCCCAGAGAATGGTACACATCAGCATGCAAACAGGCTGCAGCAAAAGAGGACCACCCATAGCTTGGCTGACACGCTTGCCCGCCGTGGAGAACAGGTTGCTGGGCTATCTGCTCTAGCACAAGTCATTTATGGGAACTGCTGCAGGTTTAAGCCTATGTAAGAGTCTCCAGGGGAAACTGCAGCACTCAATCCAGGCAGTTTGCTGCAATCCTACAATCAACCCTAAGCTCATCAAGGGATCTGTAAATCTGAAAAGACAGTGGAAGGATGAGAAGTCAGAGCAGCCAGATGATCAGAGATGCAGAGTACTTGGAACTCAGTCCCACTGACTTTAATCAGGGCTTCACTGAAAACCAATTTCTTCATTTTCACCCTCCTCGGGAGGAGAGACAAGCGTAGTGGGGGAGATGCAAGGACCGCACATGTTCTGCATAGAAGACAGAGTCATACTGTGCAAAAACACACACGTTCAGCTATACAGGGGAACTCATGACCTGTCGTTAGCTCCAGAGACTTCATAGCTGCTGCAGTCACCATTCCACACTCACTCACCAGATCCCTCAGCTTCTCCCAAGGCCTTGAGCAAAGCAGCTACAAGTTCCAGCTCATCTTACTTAGAAGACATATAAACCAGTACAAAAGCCACAAAACCTTTTGGCCACCTTACGTAGCACGCACAAATCGCCACGACATGTTCTGGCATGGGGAACTGCCTTCTGTCTTTCCTTTGATGAGCTGTCAGCAAATGTGCGTGTGTGTAAAATCATATTTGCTCGATGCCGTTCCTAGTACAGCCCTCTCAGCACTCTCTCAAAGCCATAAATTATAGACCACAGCCTTTCCTCTCCGAGAAAAATCTCTACAGGCAAAAGCGGGAACACGAAGGCTGGTGTTGACCTTTCAATTCATTTATATCTCCGTGGGCACACCAGATATCTTGTGTTCTTTTAAACAGAGCTCCAATAAGCGAAGCACCATGGAAAAACGAGACCACCTCCCACGAGGCTTTATTAACGTGCCCCCAAAACCTCCAGGCGACTTAAGCTGAAATGACCTCTACTGCAAATAAAGCAGGAGTCCCGAGAGCGTTCAGAATGGTGATGTCAAAGAGAAGCAGCAGCCCGGAAATTGCTGCAAGCAAAGGAACAGCACAGCAGGGAGCGATCGGTGTTTTAGGTAAAATACCCTTGCTTTCTGGTTAGGCTAACCGCACCTTGTGCCAGCGCCGGGGGGGCTGCTGGCCAGCATGCTGGCTCACCCTGCTTCCAGGGCCATCTTGCTGGGGGCTGGCTCAGCTGGGGGAGACAAGGATACAGGTCAGGTACCACCACTCACCTTATCACACCTGGCTTCTTCACAGATGCCAGCAGATGCCCATTTGCCAAGCAGCAGGGCTACAGACACGTTCTAGTGTAGAGGAGAGCAGGTGATTATAGGCTTGTTGCTATGGCCAGATAATAACACAGGCAGCAAAACACCCTATTCTTTTCCCCCCTCTCAGTCTCTTCAGCCCATCTCCTCCTAACTTTAATAGTCCCATTCTCCTGTCCCTGGGAATGGGCTAATTTAGGGGCTAATTCAAGCAGAGGAGCAGGCAGAGATGGAGTAGGCTGTGTAAGAGGTACAAACAGAAGTAAATCTACCCTACAGCAGAGATTAAAGCTAATACCAGGCGATGCTATTTCGAACCTAATGGACTCAGAGCTGTGTATTAGCAGTGGGTAACCCAGAGGTAGAGATGTACCTCCTGGAGGTCAGGTTTTCATGAACTGACTGACACGGGAGGTTCTGGAAATGCAGTTTGTCTTCTCCAGCAAGGTAAACCCTTTCCTCCCAGGAATAAGCTAGTTCTCATTAAAAAATAATATACGTGTCCTCTTTCACTGTTGTATTTGTTGTATCTCATTGTAGTTTTCCAGAGAAAGCTGGATATGAAAACTAGAGTCACATACTGATAAATGAGAATATACACAAGTTTTCCAGCTAAATGGGAACTGGGGACATATATATAATATATATGTAATAGGGACAGAAATATTATCTACATCCAAACATACAAACAGTAGCACAGCCTCCCTTTCCTAGGGAAAGGAAGAGCTGACACACAGTACCTCTCTGGTTGTGTGGCTTCACGTAGGACAATTTAGGGCTTTCTGGAAGGAGACCTTGGGGCTGGAAAGAGCAGATCCCTACTTCCACACTGAGGCACACCACGTATACAAGATGAATTCAAGTAGAAGTATCCAAATATAAAGGCAATAGAAATAAAAGATGTTGGAACCTCACTGTCCAGGGCTGCAAGTTCTTAATACTACAGGCATCTCCAACACACAACCTCTTCTATGAACTACCCACCTGCAAAGTCCAGAAGTGTTTTTCACCCTGCTGCTACTACTGAAAAATTGTTACAGAGCCTCACTATCCCCATGATTATAAATTCCTTCTTAATTGGAGTCTTAAATGTCTTCTTGCTTTGTTTTATATTGATTTGTTCCTGTGCAATGGCTGTGCTCTGGCTTAAATATCTAAACAACCACTTTATGCTTTTTCTGCTAAGAGCACCGGATCTCCTCTAAGCTCCTCTTGCAATGTCCTAAGCTAAAGCAGCCAACCCCACAGGCCAGACAGGCTTTCTGGCTCCTGGCTCTTCCCAGTCATCCTTCTCTCCCAACACAAGCTCTACTCCCTTTTGGCACAGAACAAGGGCAAATGCTAGTTGAAATGTGTAGGTGGAAGACCAGACGTACCTCACCATCAGTGGTCCTACCACAGGGTGAAACATTCAACGCACTCAAAGGTTTCCTATGACAAATGGGCTTGGGGCAATCAGGCTGGAGAATGAGGTGGAAGACTCATTAGGAATACTGTGAGTCAATAACATAAGTTAATAGAAAGTGATCTGCAGTGCCTAGGACTTTGTCCAGTCACCCAAGCCACGGAATTACGACTAGCCAGCATCAGTGCAGGCAGGTATGGCTGGGAAGTTACTGATGCTATAGTGTTTTGTGATGCATGAGCATAGCAACATATAAAAGGAAAGGCTATGCATGCACAGCGACGTGCAAGTGCTGTGGGAATGGCTATACCTCACTGAGACAAGCTGGCCTACAGAAACAGTGGGGCACATCCAGCTCAACCCATGCCATGCATCTACATCCGTTAGTACCTACACAGGGGTCAGGTGGCAGTGCCCAAAACCTCCTCCTGCTTTGGATCTGCAGGTAGAAGCTTGGTCTCACTGAGTTTATGCCACAGACCACCCTTAGTCAAATCAGATGTGAACACATGCAGGTGAGGTGGGTGCAGATGCCATAACAGAGGCAGAGCCAGCCTTGCTCTCCCTGACTGCTGAATGGGGAACCTTCAGAGCCCCACTGGCTTGGCTGACATCGTGCTGCTGTCCCATCAGCCCAAGCATTTTTTTCCTAACCACTTTAAAAGAAACAAAAAAACCACCACACACACACTTGGGAGAGAGAAGAGGGAACATTGAGCCAAATTTTAGAAGTCATCACATAGCACTGGGCAGCCATGAGACATCTTGGAGCAAGTCCAGAGGAGGCCACGAAGATGCTCAGAGGGCTGGAGCACCTCTGCTGTGACAAAAGGCTGCGAGAACTGGGCTTGTTCAGCCTGGAGAAGAGGAGGCTCCGAGGAGACCTCATTGCAGCTTTCCAGTATCTGAAGGGGGCCTACAAGGGTGCTGGGAGAGGACTTTTTACAAGAGCCTGTAGTGACAGGACAAGGGGGAATGGGTATAAATTGAAATCAGGGAGGTTTAGATTAGATATCAGGAAGAAATTCTTCACAGAGAGGGTGGTGAGGCACTGGGACAGGTTGCCCAGAGATGTTGGGGATGCCCCATCCCTGGAAGTGTCCAAGGCCAGGCTGGATGAGGCTTGTCGCAACCTGGTCTAGTGGAAGGTGTCCCTGCCCATGGCAGGGGGGTTGGAACTAGATGATCATTAAGGTCACTTCCAGCCCAAACCATTCTATGATTCTATGATCTCAGTCATCCAGGCTGTTTCCCCACCACAGCACAAACTGCATCTGCACCCAGCAAAGCAGCTCCAAGCCAGCATTTCACCCACCCCAGCAAACAGCTCCGATGGCAATCTCCCCATGGGACGGCTGCCAGCAGGTGTATGATCACCAGAGGTTTTGGGGACAATCGCACTGTTTCCTACATTGGCAAACTTTAATGACTGATAAGCTCTTCGAGTGTGTCCTTTTTCATGCTGTTAGGAGCTTCAGCAAATTTCTACATTAGCACATACATTAGTTTGCTACACAGAAAGACAAGAGACTTAAATAAGCACAGAAAGCTCTAACCCTGCTATGAATAACAAATAGTTTCATTTCCCCCCTTGCAGCGCCTGCAGATATACAAGCCATCCCACAGAGATGCTGAAGCCATCCCTCAGTCTTGGGCAGGAGTTTGCATTCAGCTGCACTCATACCATCACTCCCACAAACACCTCCACCGTGGGGCATTCTTTCAGGAATTGCATCTTTCACCTTAACATGGACTAATTCATCAGCCAGCCTTCCCTTCACCTCCACCTGCCTCATCTCAAGCCCTACATCCACGCCATCTATGAGGATGAGGCTGCCCCGAGGTCCCAACTGGTGCTTTGGGAAACTGGGACAACTCCTGAGCTGAGGGCTTCCCACCAGTCTCTTCTAGTCTGACCATCTGTCATGACTCTGGAAGTGACAATAGGGCTGCAACTTGCTTGTAATACAAGACGTAGGTGGTGGCCACTGCTGGGTCATCTCACCTGAGCGAGGGTCTCCATCCCTGGGCTCCCCAGAAAGTCCTCATGGCCGTGGACATAGTGGGATTCTCCACAAAAGTAGGCAGCTGGATCCTGACCATGGTGACTTTAAGCTGAAGCACACTAACATCATCTTGATGTCAACTCAGTAATCGTACTATTTGGGCCTTGAAGTTGCCAGAACTCAAGACAAAAATCCTGGAGGCAGACAGAAGACCTGGATACCTGACAGTTCCTATTTTTAAAAAGGCACTGACAAGTTGCTAGATTTAAAAACTGACCTACTTTAGTGGCTGTTTCATATTGAATTTTTTTTCCCCTTCAGGACACCAGCTATTCTGCTTTTTCCTCCAAAAAGCATTTCTGTACTTCAAAATAAATATAAATATAAAACCCAGACATGCCACTCCAGTTACAGCAGTTTTCCTGCCAGGTTAAGTGCAAGCCATCACATTCTTCTGTCATATATAGACCAGAAAAGTACCAGAAGAACATACACAAATGGCTTCCACTGCCACTTCTCTCATTTCACACACAAGCATTTACATATTAAATACCCACACACGTTTGTGACAGGCAGCACCTCCTGTGCGCTGTTTAATAGACGAGATATTCCTGAGCACCTACCACAGCCTGGACATCAAACCACTCAAACACATAAATACCCAGAGAAATAACAACAATATTGCTTCACCTGTCAGAGCATCAGGTTAACCCACTGAGCAGAAGTAAGCACCAGCACTACTAGTTCACTGCAGCTACCAGTGCCACACCATTAACTGGAGTGTAGTGGGAAGGACTGGTTATCCCCCTTCTGTTACTTACACTGGCTAAGAATGAACCGAGCTACTGACAGTACCAGTGGTGTCTGCAATAAAACAGGTATTGTGTATCTATATTTACTGTAGATAAACATAGCTTCCTTCAATGGAAAACTAACTTCTGTTGAAGTGGCCTACATGCGTTTTTGCAATAAACCACAAACTGGAAGAACTGTTGCAAACATTTATCCCAGAAAGCTACGCTCAGCCTTGCACTAGCTGAATCTGAGTATCTTCCTACACAAGCACCCGGACTGCAAGCCTTTCCTTAAGATTGCACCACCACCGTTTGACAGCCCAAAAGTCTCTTCCCCAGAGAGCCGCAGACCTCAGCCCAGCGGTACTCACTCCACTACTAAACAAAACGAGGTTGTAGGCAGTTACCTAGAGCAGTTACTGAGCCTTGGAGTAGGTGTAGACTGCAGCTTCTCATCAAGCAGTACTCTAGAATTTGCTGTTGGCTCCAACTTCAAGACTCTTCAAAAGGCATCTTGTAAAAAATCATAAAAATAAAATCACCAGTCTTTCTGGATTTGCCCTGAAAACACACTCTCTCAGCTCCTGCAAAGACAAAGAGCATCCCAACGCCTCATGGTAACAACTCCATGTGCAGTAGCAATTACTCAGGGAGAGTTTGTTCTGTTCAGTCGATTGCTTTGCAAGAGGAAGGTGGTTCAACCCCATTTCCCAGCTTTAGTCCAAAGCACAACGCCTCAAAAATCATCAGCATGTTGTTTCCATAGGCAGCTGCGCTCCTTAAAAAAGATTAAGCCAACCTGTGGAAGCACCTTCCTGACTCTTAACTCCTCTGAAGTACACTGGATGGAAGTCTTCCAATTTCCCAGCAGCAATAGAAGGGTTTTGGCTAAACCCTGTGCCTGCAACAAGCAGCACAACATTTGCGTTATCACAAATGAAGATATGGCTTAATTAAAACAGAAAAGGAGATCGCTCACATTGGTATTTCCACAGGTGTTTCCTTTCGAGATATGATGGCACGTTTCTATTAGCCAAGCTTATCGTACAGGTTTTAGAGCTCCTTCAAACAAGTTAAATCACAGGTTGCCCTGCGGAGTGTGCCCGAATCTGCACATCTGCCTTCAACGGTTTGCTTATAAATGCAATAGCCAGGCTTTTTGTAACAGCAGTGACATCACAGCCATGCAGGGAAGGCAAGCAAACGGCTCCTTCACTTTCTAGGAGATTAAAAAAAAAAAAAAAAAAATCAGTGTTTGACCAAGCACTTGGATAATGCAGTGATGGGGACTGTTATCATGGAATCACAGGATGGTTTGGGTGAGAAGGGACCTTAAAGCCCCCCCAGTCCCACCCCCTGCCACGGGCAGGGACACCTTCCACAGCCCAGGTTGCTCCAAGCCTCATCCAGCCTGGCCTTGGACACTCCCAGGGATGGGGCATCCACAGCTTCTCTGGGGAACCTGTCCCAGTGCTCCCACCCTCTGCAGGAAGAGTTCCCTCCTTCCATCCAAAAGGACAGAGGTGCACACACTCTACAGGAGGGAGGAATGAGCAGCAGTGGGTTTGGGGTTTTTTTTCCAGATTTATTTTCTCATTATTAGCTGTGGGTAACAGTCAGCCCAAGGCAACAAGGTGCAGGAGCAGACTTGGCATCTGCAGGAGACAGCTGGCTCAGCTCTCAAAGGCAGCCCCACACACCATCCTGCCTTAAAAGTTTATCAAAACGTTACTCGGATCATCAATTACCATTTCATTTCGAGAGAGAAAACCACGCTAATGAAAAATGAGGAACAAGAGCAGCAACGGAGAGAGAAGGGAAAGGAGGAACAAATAGATTTGTAATGGTCTTCCAGAGATGCTAATTAAAGAATGAATGCTCTCGTAGGTAAGAAGCAGATATATTGCAGTTTTCATAGTGTTTCAAGTGCAGGAGTGTTAGGGAGCTGCTCTGTAATTATTCTTTAGGTGCAGGTACTTGAAGTCTTTGTAGAAACAGTAATTAAAAGCAAAGTAGAAAAGTATCTAGAATGTGTAATTAGACAAATTTGAGATGGGCAGAGTACGGGCACTGGGCAGAGAAACCATGCGGAGACCTCCAGTGCTCCACCAACCTCTGGTTCACGTTACCCCACGCAGAAAGCCCAACGCTTCCTCACAGCTTTGCTCAGCTGCTGGTGGTGCCTCATAGGGCCCCCGAGACAGACCATCATCTCTCCAGAAGCTCTAATCCTTGATCAGAAACACAACCAGAATGAAAACTTAAAGAAAGGGCTGAAGCTCACAAAACCAAGCCCTGTGAAGAGGTAGCCTATGAGCAGACTATGAGAACAGTAATCCCAAAAGCTTCCAAGCAGCATCCCACCATGTCAGGTCCCAAATCTGTCCATCTTGGCCTTCTATTGACTGTAACCACCTGAAGAGGGGGTCAGCATGCCCCGAGCTGGGCTGGAGCAACTCAGACATTTCAAGCTCCAACACAACCAAGTACATTCATAAGGAGCTGCCACACATGAGCTGATCCATCATAGTAAACCTCTTCTGGGCTTGGCAGGGACAGGTTAAGCCACAGCAATATGATCACAAAACTTAGTTTTCAAGCTATCCCAAGGCTTGCTTACTCACAGACTGAATTGGTATCTCACCTTTGGACAGTCTTCTCAATCATCACACAGAAAAAAACAAAAATAACACCATCTATCCATTTTGAGAAATAATTTCTTATTCTAAGATGTGCACACTGTGATCATTACATGCCGAGCATTATGGATTTACATGCCTAGATTTTCCTGGTTGCTGTGGATGACACTCACAATCATCTTCAATTACATGCCCATATGCTGCTCTTCCTCAAGCACTGCCTCAGCAAATGAGAACTTAGGATTTCTCCTGTGCCCAAGCGGGTGTTTCACTCCACGATCACATTTTGTCCTGTGCAGACACTCACATCCTTGCAGGGTTTTTTCCTAAGATGGTCTCACTGCAGTTGATTAAAGCTGATATTTTAAAGGTATGTAAAGGTGCACATACTTATTTATGTATGTCCAAGTAACTATTTTTTCCTTTGAAATCAAAGATTAGACAACTAAATGCTTCTGAAAATCCTTTCTGTGCCTACAGGCATGTCCTTTGGGCAAAATCACAAAATTCATGTTCTGCAGTACGTGACTGATAGAATCCAGGACCCTTGCTCTAAATGCCTTCAATCTGGAAAAATACACACGTGAGTGTGAGGTTTTTACGTGGGGCTATAAAACACAGCACCCTCAGTGAGTAGCTGCCCAGATACTCAAGACGATGCTCAGTGTCTTACCATCTAGCCCTCATCCTCTAAACACATCCTGGCTTCTTCTCAGGTCCTCCCGCCCTACTCTTTCCTCCTCAATGCACTGAACATGACTTTCGGGACACTTGTTCTCTCTCATTTTGAACTAGAAACAGCTCCCCTAAGTCTTCGCTGATCACACATCTTGATTTTCAAGCACTTAAACTTGGCCACATATGAGCATCTTTCACAGGAAAAGCATATGCCTCCGTTAACTATCAAGGCATTGCTCTACAGTGTGCAAGTGCCAGAGCTGCCTCAGGGAAACGGCTCTGAGGATTTAAGATGAGCAAAACGACATCCTAAGGGCTGAAACATATTAGCTGAAATATTCCTGAAAGCCTGAGTCCTAGGAGGACTCCTTAAAGGGAAAATTGAAGCCTGAAGAGTTGAAAGTGTCAGTTATATGCTAGCAGAACTCAGATGTTATAATGGGATGTATCAGGCAAACTCAGCCACTGGGCCATTATAAACCCGCCAAGCAATCGGTCTGGAGATGAATCCTGGTGTACACACTCTGGTTCTGGTTTATCCTGCTGAGCAGTCTGGGAGCCAAGACCAGAGATCTCAGCTGGATCACTGTGTGTAGCAGCATTTCATTCACCTGGTCAATACCCTCATTACACCTGAACTGTCATTTTTCCTTATACACATAAAGATAAAATAGAAGGTCATCTCTATGGTTTTGTATCCATCTGCCACACAAGCAGCCACAATATATTATACTTCAAGATGGCAACCCTGGGCTTTTTCTTCCCCCAGAAGTCTCCCTAATCTACAGATAATGCCTTCCTGAAAGCCTGTATCTGGGTCTTAATAAACAGTAGTCCAGCATATTGATAATATATCAAACTTACAGCAGCCCTGCTAAGTCTGCATGATGCATTTCATCCTCTTTATGAAGCCCACTTAGGTGGCTCCCAAGCACATCAACACAAACCCCGATACAGCCTTGTCCGTCGCACCGGCACAAGCATCTGTGTGTCTGTCCTTCAACTGTCTCCAGCTGGCACAGGGGGTCCATTTGCAGGGCAGATACAATAATAGTAATTTTTATCCAAAAACAGGTGAAGATCTGCTTTCTGGAGACACATGGGAGTAAGAGTCCATCTCAGACTAGCAGGGGAAGACACAGCTTGAGTTTTTTTTCCCATTCTTGGGTGTTTCATTCCCTTTGCAAGTGCAGATCCCCTCCTGTGGACCTAGCGTACTCAATGCACACCTAATTCAGGGGCTTAAACACTTTTTTCCTCCATCATAGAATCACAGAATGGTTTAGGTTGGAAGGGACCTTAAAGCCCACCCAGTCCCACCCCCTGCCATGGGCAGGGACACCTTCCACTAGACCAGGTTGCTCCAAGCCTCATCCAGCCTGGCCTTGGACACTTCCAGGGATGGGGCATCCACAGCTTCTCTGGGCAACCTGTCCCAGTGCCTCCCCACCCTTTCCAGGAAGAGCTTCATCCTTACATCCAATCTAAATCTACCCGAAGTCCAGGCTTGGACACAAATTTGTCACCATAACGGTATCTAAAACACATTTTCCATATGTACCTAGATATTTTTTTAATAGCAATGATAGCCCCAGGTTCTCAGAGGCTTCTCTAAAAAGGGACTCTGCAGAGAGTTTCAGCAATGCCAGAGACTGTCCAGGCACTGAGAATGCCCTTGGGCCAGAGAAGAATTTATTTGCAGTATTGTATCAGTAGACACTTTGCATCTTAATCACCTCAACTATTTGAGCAAATAAATGACCTGACTTTTAAATGAATTCTTCACATCGAGAAGCATGAGGCTTCTGTTCTCAAAGTCCTCGCAGTATGCATGCCCCTTTTTCAGGAAAACATGCCCACTCCATACACGCCAACAAAATCCTTCTACATGACTAATTTTCAAGTTGAACTGTCTTGATAAATAGACTGACTCACTGCAGAATTTAACTATGCATTAGGTCCTATTAGTGAATTAGTCCCTTTTGTTTTGCTCCGAGTGCTGTCAAGAGCTGTAAAAGCTTTCCTGATTAATGAAGAAGGGAGAAAAGTTATTTCAAAGACAAGGGCAGCTTGGAATTTTTTTTTTGGTAAGTTCAGGAAGATGCTGGATTTCATCAGTAAAAGCAGCAGAAAGTGCCACAAGCTCTGGCACTGGCCTGATCCATGCTGCGCACTCAAGACAGGGGCAGGTAGAACTCTCCATCCTCCCCAGTTCTTGAGTTTTGATTCATACTATGAAGTCTGGCACATGGCTTCTGACAATTGACTTGTGCCTCCCCTTGCCCTGAGCCTGGCCGTACATAACCACAGGGTATATTATCATGGTGAGGCTACTGTTTTGTGAAGTGACTGAAACTGGTTTATTGGTGTTCCATGAATGACCCAGGTGTCGTGGTTTAACTCCGG
>NW_010227589.1:10805-29304 GCF_000690775.1 Eurypyga helias | reverse complement strand
ATTTAAAAGACTTGTAGATGTGGCAACTAGAGACACAGCTGAGCGGTGGTATTAGCAGTGTTAGGTTAATGGTTGGACTTGATCTTAAAGGTCTTTTCCAACCTAAATGATTCTATGAAACTGCTCCGAGTTTGTGGAAGCTCTGACGCTACAAGGGAGGAACTCCCTGCAACTTGAAGGAGGAGAAACAACGATACCATCTGACTTGTGTTTGGATTAGCTTCAATTCATCTGCAAGCCTCAATTCACTCAGTTTTAACATAAGGTAACAAAATGTGGTTACCTTTATTTGGAGAGCAAAAACTACCTGCTTGAATGCAATCATGACAACTGAACCCCTTCCCCACATTACCACGCAACTGAACTTGTATCACTGACTTCAGGAGGGCTGCACAGGCCCTGAGGCAAATTCCTGAGCCTGAGAGGGTTTAAGCAAGACTGAAGCGGGATGTACAGTCAGTCATCTTGTTTCTGATTCCCCCATCAGGTCTACACAAGGCAATAAGCTCTGTCTGCAAGGAGATTTCAGGCCTTTGGAGCCTGGCATGACCTTGCCTCCTATCTCCCGTGCCTCCCACACCCCAGACCCATCAGCTTTGCCCCTGAGCCCACTGGGGCAGCACAGGGCAGGGGGCAACGCTGCAGGCCAAGTGCTGTGCTAGAGGCCGCTGGGAACCCAGCTCTGCCTCTCACCAGCTTGGATTGGCTGCAATCACCCCCCGGAGGCAGGCCTGCGGGTCAGGCAGCCAATCAGGGAGGCTGTTGCTTGCATTTCCACCCCGCCTCAGCATCGCATAGGCTCTCCTCACGGCAAGCATCGCTAGGCGTGCTTCAAGGCATGAAGCTCCCCCAGCATGGAGGGGTGGACAAGGTGGTGGTGGTGGTGTGGTTGGGACTCTGCACATCCCATTCAGTCATGGAAGAACTTTCTGGAAGAACTGTCAAGAGCTGCACACACAGAGAAGAAGGAATAAATCTCCAGGACTCTCCTCAGGGGTGTCTATTCTTTGCCCCTGACCCCCATCCTCTCCCAAATCCCAAAAGAAACCAAGCTGTAGGAGACCATATAGCCCTTTTATTCCCTTAGCTTTCCTGTGTCATTAACCGTGGGAGCAGGGTTTAACCCCTTTTCTACATTTAAGAGCTGGGAGGGGCTGAAAGTGCATCCTGGAGCATCCTGGATTCAGAAACACCTTCTTCACTGAGTCCCACCATGGTGATAGCACTGTAACCATGTCTAATTTTGCTCTTTCAGCTGCTCTCTAGCTGTTTCCTGTGCTGTCTGGTTCACCATCCTAAAATCACTTTTAAAAGAGATATTTCATAAAAATGTCCAAAATCAACTGGTGTTCAAACACTTGGATTCTGGAAACATTTTAACAGTATAAAAATTGAAACCACAGGGAACACGTACTAGGCTATTTTTGCCTCCTCCTCTCTCAGTCATATTATAAGGTTGGTATTGGATCCATTTGGACCTTGTGGTGAATTCCTCACCCAAGCCATCTCCAGGATTTCTCAGGTACCAATGCTGGCGATTGCAGCTCAGCATTACTGGGTGGTGATTACCTGAAGGGTAACCAGGCCCAGCTGTATTCTCCTCCAGGCTCTATCTTTGCTCCAAAAGCAATTCAGTTTACTCACAGGAGGTTTCTGTTAGCAGGACTAACCCTGAGAGATGCCTACATACATTAGCTGAGCCCTCAATCTGCCAGTCAGCCATAGCTTTCTCTCCTTCATCAGTGCCTAATTAATCTTTCTTCTCCACAACTGTTCAAATCTCACTGTCCTAATGACTAAGCTTTAGTTCTAGTCTTTGATAGTATGAGCAAATAAATCTTTAACGTCTGTTCTTCCCTGGCCACACTTTGTGCCAGGCTTTTCCTGTGGTAGGAAGGGAAATCCAGCTCCTCTCTTTTCTCATGAACCATTTTTCAGGGGTTTTATACCCTACACAGGGACCTTTTTATCTTTTACAGTTCAGGAGGTCCCACATCTGAGAAGTCCAACAAGCCACAGTTCCTCGTTGTAGTGCCACCAGCTCAAGCAGCTTTCCTCCCCTCTGCCTAAATGGGCATTTAGTTCCTCCTCAACAGCCTTGGGACCAGAAGCACACCTAGCCCATCACCCTTACTCAGGGCTGGCCATCTGTGGGGCTGGACAACCCTTCTCCCAGGCTTCATTTCTGAAATAGAAACGCTGGTCACATAAAATTAGACCTAAAAGATTAAGCAATGGCAATTCATTGGAAGGGATGGTGAGGTGATTGACAGAACATGAACTTCATCCAAACTGGAAGAGCCAGAGAGTAAGTCTGTAAAACCTACACTAAACATTTATATATGGATATATATGTGCATGCAAACACATTTTTTCATCCATACGTCTGTCTCTCATCTTCATTCAGGCCTAAGCCAAAATCCTTCTAATCTGTATCAGGCACTGTGGCTGTCATCCCTGTGATATTTCAGTGACTCTACTGTTTGGGTTGGTGTTGGGTTTGGTTTTTTTTTTTAGTTAATATTAGGAAATATTAGCCAAAATCCTTTGAGAACAATGGGAATCTTTCCATCACCCCCCTTAGGCTTCAGATCAGGACCTGAATTCCTGTTCTAAGCCAAAATCTGTACACTATTCTCTCCTTTCACTCTAATTTTCCCATGTCTGCCCCAATTCCCTGTCTTTCTTACAACATCTGGTAGAGGGTTTTTTTATGCATCTATATCTGAGGGCTGAATTAAACACATGACTTAAATTGCTTAGAATATTTTGACATCTTCCAACCTACCTCTAAATCCTACAGATGGGTCAAATTATCTACTAAAATATGCTCAGTGGGTCTCACTAGTGTTTTCTTGCCCCTAAATGTGCAAAACAATTGTGTGAAAAGGACTTCCTTCTACCTCAGCTGAAATATATGGTGCTGAGCTAAGTAGGTAAATTCAGCTAAACATTTTGTCAGCACGTAACAAACCAAACACAAATAAGGAATTGAGATTCTCCACACATCATCTTGGTGTTCTTGTCTGCATTTACACTTGTACATCTCAAGATCTAACATCGTGGTGACACAGATTTCAGGCATGTATTGAATACTCGCACACCATAATATTGATATATTTATAATAGTCTTCATATGGAAAATGCTAGCAAGTTCAGATGATTCACTAAGATTTTGTTTAGGTATTCATGTCTGAACCAGAAACTCTCCAGAGGGTCATTTGCTTGTTTGATAAATCAGAAAAGAACACATTTTTATACAAGTATTTTAATACAGGAAATATGAGTCTAGTCAGTATCTTTCCAAATATATGTCTGAGTGTTTTTTGATGTGAAATGCTGCTTAATGTCTTTTAAAGTAGTATTTAAACAACTTCACATGAGCAACTACCAATCAATGTCTCCCGTTTTCTAACACTAGAAGACCAATGCTAAATAAATGCTTTTTAGAATCACATATAATGATTAAAACAGAAAGAAAGTAGAAAAGAAGGAAATGAAAACAGCAACAAGGCATTATTTAGAGTATGCATTACCCTGAAAAAATTTAAATGGTTATCCCTAGTTTGGCTCTCTAATAGAAAAGAAATAACATGAAATTGGGCAATTACAGACCTTTTGCTGAGGTATGACTCAGCCTGCTGCATTTTGTGAGGGCTGGCAGGAATGGCACTGGGAGTACTGAGCAGTGTCCAGGCAGGCCAGCAGCGACTGATTTATGACATAAAAAAGGGTGTAGTCAGAGAATAACTTCTACTTCTAACAAATGCATCTGAAAATGAGCTGCAAAGAAATGATGGATTGATAGCAAAGAGCAGGCCCCCAGGAAATTCTGGGGTTTGAAAGCTCCCATTTAACTCTGGTTTAATTCTGTTTTGAGTGGAACCAGCAGAGAGAGAGGAGGCTTTTCCCAGAAACTGTATTTTTATATTGTAAAGTATAGAGCAATCCAGACAGAGTCCCAAGCATCTCAACAGAGGCAATGGAAGACAAAGCCGCTTGCCAAACATGCACTAGCTATGTTTGCAGAGCCTTCCTTTCAGAAAAATAAAATCTAAGCTTTTAGGTAGTATAGCTTATCGGGAGGATTTCTGAACAAGGGCCCAATGCTGTCTTATGTGGGGTGTGTGACCTGCAACACAGTAAGCTACATGAATGGGAGTGGTCACAGTGTTTTGAATGTCGAGTTTTTATGCACTAAAAATGCTGATGAAGGGCTGGAAGAAATGATGGATAGACACTTAAACAGCTCAGGTTGTTTCACTCCTCAAAAAAACAAACGGAAGGTTGAGAAGTGACAATGCCAAGAACTAAAGCCTCTCTAACCCAAAAAAAGAAACGTCATCACAAAAACCCATAGATGGAAGAAAGAGTTTTAACTCTTGGGAGGAAATATTGAACAGGTAGAGTAGCTAGTTGCAGGGACTCATCACCAAGGAAAGCGAGAGGCTTTCTGTCTCTTCATGCGTTCAGATCAGGACACGATGCCTTTCTGCAAAGGTTTCAGCCAAGCCCAGTTTAGTCTCGTGCCAAACTCAAATTACTGGTCTCAAAAGTTACCCTTTGTAAGTGGATTACTCTGTGCTAAACTAGACTAGAAAATCTGATGGTCCACTCTGGCCCTAAATTATCTCAGTCTTTAAGCCATTATCTACCCACTTCAGTGAGTGTGGATGCAAACGGTAATATTAAATTAACATGCCTATTGAGATTTGTATTAGCGTATGATTTCTGGGTTGGAAAAGCCTCAATCCGGTTTAAGGGCATATATTAAAGTTCCACTGAATCCAGCAGGACCCAATCTCACTCCCTGATGTGCATTCCTGAAGCACATTGTAGAAAATCAAGGTATTCATAAAGTGCAATACATAGTGCTTGGTAACGTAGCATCCATGTTTTCCACTTTTCCAGTGTTCTTAGGGCATACACTTTTTATTTTAAAACTTATCTCTTCCCAAGTACAGGCAGTTACAAAATAAGAAAAAAAATGACATACTGATGATGTTAATTGTGGTACATGTGGGCCCAATTGCACTGCCTTTTATTATAGTCACTCAGCATTTGCCATTGTAATGTCTTGATTTTGATTGCTTGTAATTTATGAAAATGCAATTACATGTACTGAGATTTCTCATATAGAGCAGAAGCCTCAGGTTGAATATTTGGGACTTTTTAAAAGACATTTTTTCAAAACAAAGGAGTTTTTCAGAAAAAGAGATTTGGAAGAAACATACCGTTTTATCTGTGTCAAAACAGTTCTAGTGGCTTTTCTATGAAGAGCTGTTGTGCTTCTTACCTTCTGAGTGAAGAACTCAAGAGCTGGTAAGTTGCTGGAAAGTACTTTTGCTGTACCTATGAAACCGTCCTCAAGCAAGAAGCTGCTGAAAAACTCACAATCCCCACATGCTCCAAAAGCACTTTTTTAGATGTCTGCTAAAAAAAAAAATCCCAAACAGAAAACAACACACACACCCCCCCCACTTTTACTGAGCACGTTCAACTGCCTTACAGCTCCTAGTGCTGCTCTGACTGGAGTGGGGCCTCCCCCCAGGGCAGTTCTAGATGGCTGTGGGGACTCAGAAGGACTGTCTCTGGAATTACTGCTCTCTCATTTGGGTATGAGGACATGGGCACCGAGAAGAGGTCCTGGTCTCTTGAGTGGCTTCTCCCCTGGTGTTCAATCAGCACAAAGTAGAGAGCAGCCTTATTCAAACGTAGAAGGGATGAAAGCTGCTCTGGGCAAGGGCAGAGGAAACAAGATGTGTGGGTTAATTTTATGAAAAGGATGTATTCGAGTAATTAGATCGTAAAGAACAATAGGGCCAAATTAAGATTGCACAGGCAGCCTTGGTTAGGACAGTTTCTGAGTTTTGTGGACCTCATTTTGCATCTATGATGTTGTTCCTCCACGTTATTTGCATATGGGATGTGTAATGCCTCAGCACAACCAGTGTGCAGTAACGAACTGTCCCAAAGCAGTATCATCCTGCTATCCTCAGCACATCGCGCTCTCCTTGGCAAACAAACACCACACCTTGCTTCCCTGAGCATTTCTCCCCTCTCATTTTACTTTACATTTTTTCTCTCCAGCAGTTTCCAGTCCTGGTGCTCCTCACTCCCACCGGTATGTACCTTTGTGACTTTCTCCCCTCTTTCTTTACATCTTCTTTGGTCTGCGTCCCTGCACCTGCCATGTGTATTTTACAACCATTCTTACACAGCTTGCAAGTGTGTAGTCCC
This sequence comes from Eurypyga helias, assembly GCF_000690775.1. Classification (NCBI taxonomy): domain Eukaryota; kingdom Metazoa; phylum Chordata; class Aves; order Eurypygiformes; family Eurypygidae; genus Eurypyga; species Eurypyga helias. Next base: position 23,064 of record NW_010227589.1, on the reverse strand, counting down.
TTTCCAGATCAGTTCTTCTGTCTCCCCAGTGACTTCTCTCATTTCACTTGCCCTTTTCCTTTCCTGTTCTCTTCCCTTCTAGATGTTTTTTTCTATTTTTTATAGTTGTTTTTTCTCTGACAGTATTTTCTCTACTTCCTATCTCCTGATGCCCTAACCTATCAATCTCTTCTAAGTTCTAGAAGATCCATTCTCCCCTTGAAAACACTGAACTTCTTGCTTCCGTAACATTCTCTGGTAGGGATTTTCACAGCTGTTACCACCATGTGAAGAAACACTTCCTGTTTTGAGCCCAGCTCCATGTCATACCCACTAGTTCTTGTATTGGAAAAGACAGTGAATGGTTGATCCCTGCTCAGCCTCTCCTTACCATCTGTGCTGCTGTGGACCCCTGTCATATCTTTCTCCCATCTGTCTCTTTTCCAGATTCAATAATTTCTTACATGGAAGTCTTTCCAAACCTTTGATCATCCTTTTTGCCCATTTTTGAACGTTTTCCTGTTTACTGTGTCCTCTTTTTCAGAGCCGGGGACAGAACAACACATATTATTTGCTGTGTGGATGAACCATGGCTGTAGAAAGCAAACCAAAAATCACTTGATCACTTTCTATTCCTTTCCTAATCATTCCTACCTTTTGATTTGTCTTTTTTCTGGTGGTTTCTGAGCCCTGAGCTGATGTTTCCATTCCAGGGTCACTTCTTAGTGGTAATAGTCAGCTCAGATCCCATCATTTTGCAATGAATCTAGGACTGTTTTTTCCCCATACGCATTGCTTTATGTTTATATAGACTGAATTTCTCTGTCATTTTATTGCCCAGTCACTCAGCCTCATAAGGACCTTCTGCAATTCTTCACCCTTCACAATCCCCACTGTTAAAAACCAACAGGAAGCCTGTGGCTCCTTTTTCTCAGGAAAGGTTAGCAGGGTCTAAGCAAGGCAGAGACACTCATCCTCGTGCGGAGGAGCTGCTGTTCCACTTTTCTCGTGACAAACTGGGCACTCTCAGGGAAGCTGGGCAAGAGCCTGTAGGCAAACAAGACTACCTACAGCACACCTCCATGAATGCACTGCAGTCTTCGCCCAAACAGGGCCTGAAAACATGGGTATACGAGCACGGGAAGGCGCAAGGCAGGCTTACCCTGTACAGCTGCACATGTTGCTTGGGAGTTAGACTGGCTATGGTACAGCCACACGTCTGCTAATGTCAGCTCATAAAAGAAAAAAAAAAAAAGAAATCGCCTTTGGTTTAAAGTTTGCCCCCTCTGTGCCCCCCCCCCCTTTTTCTTTTCCCCTCACTGCTTCAAAAGAAATACAGGTTTGAGTCTGACTCTGAAGCACCCTCTACTACAGTATGTGCCATTTACTTTAGTAAGGCTGATTAACTCATGCATTTACAAGTAGACCTTCCATCAGGGCTAATTTAAAGCAGATGTTCTGGGTTCCACAGCCAGGGAGGCATCAATCTGAGAATTGCAAGGGTCTCTGTAAGAGCACTGTTTTTACTGCACTTTATAGCGCTCTGGGAGGAGGTTAATTGGTGTAAAAGTTTAATTTCAAATAAGGATCCCCTTTTAAAGTTGCATATATGCATATACTTTTTATGGAGCGTTATATTACAAAATCAAAGTGGGGGAGAAAAATCATCCAAAAACATTTCAGGATCAAAGACACCCAACCTGTCAAATGCTAAGATATTTTTATGAGGAAATAGGACTCACATTTTCTCCAGAAGACGCAGAGAGAAGTAAGGAGTGGAAAAATATTTAACTAGATTCCATGGTATATTAGGAGGAGGAGAAAAAAAAACACTCATGCCAATATGTTGGTTTCAGAACCTTCTGGCTTGGCTTCTGCTGCTGAAAATATTGGCAAGAAAATGTTCTGCGCGAGGATTATTTATTAGAAAAGCAATAGATTCGTACAGTTTAACAATAGAGGGAGGATTCAGGATCGTCCATTTGCTCCATGTTCTAACTTTCAACTCCTTTTGTGTTTTATTTGCAAGCCAGAATAACTATACTTTTCCCTTGAAATGATCATCAGCACCGGCTTAGGGTAATTTTATTATTTGATTAATTGTATTGCCTGTGGAGGGGTTATGCAGGGGTTTCTTACACTGAAAGCTGCATAGGTTACTCCCAGATGGGAGACCGGTTTTCTTATGAATCTTAAGTAATTTAGATTTACATTTTATATTCATTAGAAGTTATGAGATTTTGACCTTTAGAAAAGACAACAACAGAAGAAACTGTATTTACCTTGAACTTCAGTCTAGTTTTGCAGGCAGTGTTCAGCTCTTAGGCTTTCCCTCATGAGGGAGAATCTCATTAAATTTTGCTGCTCTTGCTGCCTGGTATTACAGAAGCAACTTTGGGCCTCAGCCAAACTTGCTTAGCACTTTCCAAACCATGGTCTTGACAAAGCACCTTTGAGTCTACCAGGATAAGACAGATAAAGACAGGCCTGCAATCCCTTTCTGCAAATGAGAAATGAGTGATTTACTCAAGGCTGTAGGAAAACTTTGCCTGGAGACTTCATACCCGCTTCCTACATCCCAGCCTAGAGCCCTAGTCACAGCAGGTTCGGCTTCTCTTCCTGGTGAGGACTTCTCATCAAGCAGCAGCAAAACATGACAGCAAAGTTCTCATCTGTTCCTTCTCCTTTCCCACCTGTTCAAGGCACAAAGTCATTTCAAACTTGCATGACTGAGGGAGATTTTTTTGTAGAAATCAGTGTAGAGGTTCATGTCAGACTTTCTGACCTCAGTCTTGTGCACGAAACGTAAGACCCCTGGCCCTATCTTGTGCTTCTCTTCTCCCCCGTGGCAAGGACTGTATTTCAGGCATCTGTAGTGTTGTGCTGCAGCAAGACCTCCGTGGTGATGTTCAGATTCACATCTGAATCTGCTGCATGGGATGCACAGCACGTTAGCCAAAGTACTCACTGAGTTCCTCACCTCTGTCTCTAATGGCTCTGTTGGCTGCTATGGGGAGGGCATTGTCTGAGCTCGGTACAGCTTTGGAACATGGAATGTGCAGCACTTGGGAAGGGAGGAGTTTATTTCAGAGAACTCCCAACAGGAGCTGAACACTGGGCACCGTGGAGGTGTGGACATGCAACACATTTCCCAGACAGCAGAACAGTGCAGGTGGTGTAACCACACTGGCTGAATGGGCATTTTTATCACAGGCAGCATGGTGAAGGGGTTGGCAAGATTTGACTGGTTTTGAAAAAAATCTTTTCCCAAAACTAAGGGTAGCTGTGTAGGACTCTATCCTGAGAGCTTTTAAGACTTGGCAGGGCACAGCAAGCCTACCACTAAATAGTGCCCTTCTTCCAAAGGGCAACTCAAAAGTGAAGTTCTTGTGCAGGGCTTGCACCTATTCTTTATAGTCCAGTTTAGTGGTACTCAGACACCTGAGTGGGCTTTGTGCTCAAGGAAGTATATTCTCCTTCAAGGGATATGGAATTAACAATCTCATCATGTATTGGAGCCAAAACACACAGAGCACACTGGACCAAATGTATCCTGACTGGAAATCCCATGATTTCACAAGGCTACAGGAGAGATGAATTCGACCCAATGCACTTTGGATTTAGAATAGATGGCAAGTAGTAACCATTCCCATGTGAAAACAGCTAACATATGTCTTGGAGACCAGCATGTTCCAATGAAGTGCATGAACTTAAGGATCTTTTTTTTCTTTCCAGGTGAATAATGCAAGAATAAATTAAAGGCAGGATATCCTGATAAATGCTACAGGGATGTCCATGCTACAAAAACATCAATCCTCATCTTCTCTGGCTCCCTTTTTCAACACCTTCTTTCTCATTTATCTCACTTTCAAAGTTCTGAAACAAGTTGCTGCCAAGTCTAGTATCTGGGGCCAGGCAAAGTTTTTTATACTACAGCCATTTGGAATATGCATTTGCATCTGTTAAAATAAAGGAAGACTGCCCAAAAAGCTATTACTACTCAGTTTATACAACACAACAGTGGGCTTCAGGTTCTTTACCTTTCTTTTTGTCTTTAAAAAATTCACCTCTGAAAAAATTGCTTCCAACCTCCACACAGTTATTTTCAGCCCCCCAAACACAAACTGTGAAGTCTTCCAGTTTGCAAATACCGGGAACTGGAGTCAGTTTTTCAAAAAGGTCTTCTGGAGCACATTAGAGTCTTTCTGACTTTAATAGGGCCTTTTGTTTTAGGTTATGTTGACATCAGAAGGTCCTTAGGTAATTTGGGACCTCTTCCCCTTTTACAGCCCAGATTTGCAGTTCTACAAATATCTTTTTCCCAGATAAAATATGAATACTTACCAAGACCTTTGAGAGATTTGGCAGCTGAATTTAAATCCAAAAAATGCAAACTCCTGTTCATAAACTTCACATGCTGTGAGTGTCTTGGATCCCTAGTGCCCACCAGCCAAGTCTCCTGCACACCCCAATTCATGCCTCAGATTAGGTGCCACCTCCTCCTTCCAGGAGGACTTAGACATGAACAACATCTCCCAAGGAAGAGAGTGTGAACTGGGAATGGTAGGCAGAGGAAGGTACTTCCTGAAACCATGTTTAGGGGCCTAATTATCAAGTCAGAGGAGAGTTTACTGCTGCAACCTCATCTCAGGTTCTCCTATTGACCCATCTATGCAACTTCCAGCTTGATAAACTACTTGCTTTGTACATCCCATTTGCGGGTGCATATGTTTCCTCATAAATTGTCAAGGAAAAATCATAACTAATTTTGCTTTGTGACTTTTTCCACCTACTTTAAAGCATTGTATTGTCAACCTCAGCTTTACTGCCTTCTTGAAACGAGGGAGTAAGACTGACAAATGTTGATCCATCTTCCCATCCAGTCACAGGACACAGGGGAAAGGTTCAAAGCTGCACCAGGGGAGGTTTAGACTGGACATGAGGAAGCATTTCTTTACAGAGAGGGTGGTCAGACACTGGAACAGGCTTCCTCAAGAGGTGCTCGATGCTCCGAGCCTGTCAGTGTTTAAGAGGCTTTTGGACATCCTTAATAACATACTTTAACCTTTGGTCAGCCCTGAATTGGTCAAGACAGTAGGACTAGATGATCACTGTAGGTCCCTTCTAACTGAAAGGGTCTATTCTATCTTTCAGATATTAATACCATGTTCATAAAGGCCAAAGCCAATGATTCCTGTATTAGATACCTTTGATATGGAATTATCCTGCAGAGGGTATAGATGAGGGGGAGCTAGTACTATGAATTTCCTAAAAGCTTGAAAAACTAAAGATGGGTATAAGCCAGATGTTCTCTTCTTTATGCTGCAGTGAAGGCTCCAAGTTGCCAAGAGTTGGTCAAATCTGCCCACTTGGAAGATTTCTTCATCAGGGGTGAAAGATGATGTCCTGAGACAGCTTTCAGCCATGACATTCACTGCTCATTAGGGACATCTTGTGTTTTATCCTAATTTTCAGCTGCTCAAATGCCCAAGGGGGACTGAAAACATCTGAACTGCTTGTGTCTTAAGCCAAAACTTTAAGAACTGAATGCAAGAATGGGGCTGACCCTGGAGGCCTAACATTATCATTTCCATGAGCTACATTTATTTCCTTTCCTCGTGTACCTGTTACTTGTCTCTTAATACCAGTAGGGAGCTGCTTGCCTAGAAATACCAGCATGGGTAGGACTTCACAGAAAGAGAGATAAATCTTAAATCACTCAACTTTTATGGTGCAACATGCTAAATAATCAGAAATGCCACCATGTTACAGATGTATGTTTTCTTCATTATTTTTCTTTCCTCCATTTCTAAATACACTGATCAGTTTGATGTTCATAAAAACAGGAGACAAAACGCAAGAATGTGTCCTTGGATGCAGCGCCATGGATCCTGGAGTCTGGCTGCTGGTGCCAAATGGACTCTGTGCACAGCACCCCATTCAGCTCATCCAACACATTTCATGCTCCCCACTAACTTATGATGTCACTTGGAGCAAAACTCATCTCAATATCTTACTTTTATTACGGTAACTGTGCTGCGAAGCTGAAAATAAAAGCAGCGGTACCCTGGCTTCTCAGCTGGTATGAAAAGGAGGACTGCATCAGTTTATGCCAGCTGAGGATGTGGTTCAAGCTGTTTGGGGAGTTTGTTTGGGCTTTTTTTTTCCTCTGCAAGCTGTTTGCCGTAATCTCAAGGACATTAGAAAAATGTTAACATTAGCCAGTTGGGGGGTTGAAGTGAAAAAACCCTGAAAATTTAATATAGTTGCAGTGCACTTTTTGGTTTTTTCCATTAGCTGATATTCTCAGGTTACCAGAAAGGAATTCATTGTAGTCCTCCACATTCACTGCTAGTGAAACAAGAGATTGAAAGATTTTAGAATAAACAGCCAGGCCAAAACCTAGCAGCACTTGTGCTGAGGTTTGGGTTAGGGCCTTTACAGATTCAAGGCTGATTAGGCGCCTGTTTCCTGGTCCTCGGCAATCAGACTAGGAACTGCAGCAAAGTCACTGTCCTCAGCTTGCCACTGCTGCCTTGCTCCAATAGCTATACATCACAGAAAGGACTGACAAGCTCAAAATGTCCATGCCAATCTGCAGCTGCCTTTAATCATCCACAGATTTATGAGACACTCCCCATGCCCCCCATGGAGATCTAGAAACTGCTTTGTTTTGACCTGACTTATATTTTTCCATTTAAGATTAATAAGTATGAGCCCTATTAGGCTGCATTGCATAGGAAGCAGAAGGGGTAAAGCTCTGTCTGAAATGGAGGAAATGATGATGTAATTCTGAACCGTTAAGGACTGAAGGGATTAAAAGATTTGGAGTAGGATTTGGAAAGTCTCTGGTGTTGCATACAGTAGGGCTATATTGCCTGCCTCACCATCTGGACAGAGAAGGCCTTTTTCCTATTTACTGGTTTGGGGGCTGTTGTTATAGCTGTGCAGCTCACCAGCCCTGCTGCACTTAACAGTCCACCATCACTCCCATCATAAACCCCTTTTTTTTTTTTCCACCTTGAGGGACTACAACATCGCAGTAAATATTTGCTGGAGAGTAAAGCTTGCCACTAAGGTCTGGTCTCAGGCCTGAGAGCAGCAGGGACACGAGGCAGGATCAGGCTTGAAAACTTTCCACCTTATAACAACATTACACTTACCTCATTTTCTAAAGTGAACATTTCTAGCCATTATCAACAACCATGGACCGAGGGCTGATGCTCCTTTTCCATAGGATTGGACTGCTTGCTGTCCAGTCCATGCAAGGATTTATAGCCTGACCAGTTTGATGGTAGGACATGTGCCCTGGGAGATCCCGGCTCACCACATCTCACATGAGGGGGTATGTAAAACCTCAGCAGTACACTGCCTCAGCTGCAAGCTGGTGACTCCCAACAGCTGATCCCAACTCCCGCCCTCTGATCTTCTAAGATATTCTGGGGTTTTATTAGTGACAAACACTCCGCTTCTTCACGAAATGTGTTCAAATTCTGCTTCTCCAGACCACTGACTTGGGCGCTGCTGTGGCTGCGTTACAGCTATTTAACAGCTCTTTATTTTAAACCAAATTCTCAGGACATAGGAACCTTGAGAGTCACGGTGATTTCTAAGGGGAAGTAGTAGTTTGTACCAGTGAGAGGTAGACTCGGATTATTGGAAAATCTCATTTTGGGAAACAAATAAAAAAGCTACACCAGTATTCTCTGCTTTGACACACAGGAATACGTTATGAAGTAAGGTTACTACTTTGTACTACATGCTCTGCTGGGGTCTAAAATCAGATACAAGTCTGTCAGCAAGTAGGAGCTTTATCATGCATTTTTTTCATGTTGCATGTGCAATGCTTGGGGTTTATCCCAAGAAACAATTACAAGCCTTTCCACACCCAGGGAACACGTTGGTCAAGACTCGGTATAGGCTGATCCCAAATTTGCCCAGAAACTAAAAGCTTTGCTTACATGCTCAGAGCCAAATTTCTGTGTAGGGGTAGACAAGTACTTCCTAGGAGTCATCTTCAGATTGCAGAAGGTTCCCCTAAACCCAGCTGGCCTCCTGACTCAGTTTTGTGCTTTCTGATGGCACCAAGCAGGAGATATATGAAGAGGGAAATGGCTGGTTTTCCTCAGCCTCCCCTCAGCCATTCTGCTCTTACAAAAGAGGTCCAAAAGAACAAGGATGAAGTCATTGTCTGCTATAGAAATTATCATATTCTTCTGTGTGCTGAAGTCCTATAGCTGTTCCTTGCGATGCTCTCTTCCAGCAGATCAACAGTATTTGACTTCTCACTCGTCGTTTCCATTCAGACAAGAAATTCACTGTATTTTTCTGTTTTTAACTTAATCAAAACCTCTTTATGAACTGAAATCCTCTTTATTAATAAAATATCATTTCTCTCAGCAGAGCAGGAATCAAATTACATGTGGGGCAACACCTGGTCCTATTGCAAATAACTGCTCCCCCCTATTCCCTCTCCCTTTCTGTGTCATTTTCTGAAGGTTGGGCTCTAAGCACACCTCTGGCTGCAGCTCAGGTCCCTTGCTACCTTTTCCATTTGCTCCCTTTCTCACTCTGCCACTCCTCTCCTGGACAAATGCATGATACAATCAGAGCTGTACACTGCCCTGTTTGTATGGTCAGAGATACTGTTGTTGGGCTTTTCATGGAAATCTGAATTTTCCAGTTACACATATGCCCATATCAAGTACATGACATGGCTACCAAGCTAACAATAAGTTAAGAAATGTCATGACAATAAAACTATTTCTTAGTCTCCAAGAGAAGTGATATTTTGCCAGGTGTTCTTGCCCAGGTTTAAAGGGTGAACAAGCCCCATCAACACTCTGAACACATGGAAAGTAAGTATACGTGCAATGAAGTCAGCATATCGCCTAGTAAAAAAATCTGATTGAGAAACTGCATTGCAAATATATTTCAAAGCCTGTTCTGTAATTACTCTGCATATGAAAACACAGCATGAATTTGTGGTCTGCTCCTATTAGTTTTAATCACAAAGCAGCAAATAAAATCAGCCATTTAGACATGCTGAAATAACTTTAAGGGCCTGATAAATTTGCAAAAGCAGTCACAGCTGCAAATCAGAAGTTATTTAAAAATCAAAGTGCATCCATCTAATTCAAGACACAGACCTGCTTTCTTACCTACCCCGAAGTAAAAAAATTGAGTGTAATACGCTCTGATAACAACTTTCACAAGTTCCTTATCTGAACAGAAATAGCACAGGGACTGTCTCACTAAGCTGACTGTAAATCAAAAATGAAACCGTTTTAGTGGAGCCTCTGGGATTTATATCAGCTGGCAACCAGGCCATAACATTATAGCATACAAGCTAGCCATGAAGACAGTTAAATTAATCTTAAATAACTTTAAGAGATCCAATCTACTTTCAGAAATGGTTGGTGATTTACAGGATTCATATTCCCGCATTATGTTTATTATTTTATTACATGATTCATCCAAGGCCAGCTGAGACTCCAGAGCTCTCCAAACCCAAGCTGGGCTAATACAAGACCTATTACTGAGGAAGGGAAGTAATTTCTGTCTGGCCCATACCTGGGCATACATTTATGGTAGGGAGTGGGGTGCTGCTTCGTAGGGAAGAGGATATAGCACTGTGCTGCAGGCAAACAGGTCTGAGGACTTCTCTAGAGCATGACAAACTTTGCGGATCCCAAAACGACCATTGAGATTGCCCAAACAGAACTGTTTTGAGCAGCATAAAACATTCTTAGCACATCCATCCTGCTTGGTTCCTGAGGTAGTACTCTGTGATAACAGAAAATAATCCTATGTAAACTAGAGAACAGCTTGTGGACATCATCCCACATTTCTGCCTGGGTTCATATGAATCTGGTGATCATCTTAATTTAAAAAAGGAGGACTGGGTGACACAAGTACACACATGGATATAGTATTCTCATTTAGAAGGGCCAGAAAACGATCATTCCCCAGAAGAAAAATATTGGACTAAATCCAAAAGTCATCTTTGCTCAAAACTATTCCACAAAGACAAAGAGTGTCTGTCGAGGGATCAGAAGCCATATCGATTAGCAAAGCTGAAATAATATGGCAAAGTAGTTTTATAGGCTTCCCTACTCTATGCAGTTACAGAATAAATGCAAGCAACCAAAACCAATATTGCTTGCCAGTCACCAAGAACCAGAGAAGATAAGGTTTTGACTATTTTTTTTCTCTTTCTGTGCCACCAGCAGAAGATTACAGTGCTCAGACTGAGTCCTGCAGCCTTTTTGTGGGCCTGTTGTGCTGATTACAGGTACCAGAAAGAATGGTGGAAAACCATCTCAAGATACTCATGATTCTTTGAAAAGTGTCTCAAGATACCTTGTAATAAGTGATACTTTCATGATTTAAGTGATCCTTTCATTGCGGTTCAGTGGTAGGCTGAAAACAACAACCCATTTTACCCAAACTATATTTTCAACACACAGTATCACCTGGATAGATATACTGCACTATCAGTTAGTCCTTAGCCCTGGAAAAAGATTAGTCCCTCCTTCCCTGAGCCCTGACGGACAGGTGGACTTTTGCCATCAACCTGGGGGGAAAGCTCCCCTTCAGTTCCAGATGCATGAAATTAAATCTGTACATTCTGGTCAGTATTGCCATTGCTAGCTTTCACAGGGTTGTTTAAAAGGGCTTTTTCCCATTGTTTTTCCAAGGACCTGCCCTAAAGTGTTTCCATCCAAACCACCATCACGCAAGACTCCAGCAGAGGAGCTAAGAACAATAGCACACAAGGTTCCAAGTTCAATAGCAATTTCAAGGATTTCAGCTGTCACAGTTAATTAGTGGCAGCTTCTCTCAGGCCTCCTTTGCTTAACCCCTAAAGGACAAGGCTTGTAAAACTGCTGGTTGAGAGGGCAGGAGAGGTCAGAAGACCAGTTTTGTAGCAGACAGAAATTATTAAGAAAGCAAAACTAAAAAAAAAAAAAAAAGGAATGTGGTGTGAATTGAAAATTTCAGACCAAATGAGATTCAACTTCTATTTCCACTTTTGCTAAAGAAAGAGGCATGAGCCTGGAGGGTGGGGTCCAGAGTCTGGATTTTGGGCAGGGTTATTTTAGAAAGCTGAATACAGTCCAACTGTTGTTCTAGGGCAAGCACTTCCCAACTTCAGGGTACTTAAAAAAAAAATTTGGATCCTCATCTGAAATCTGTGGCTTGGGCTTGTTTCTAAACACTTCTTTTTCTTGCAAGAAAAGAAAAAGCATCATATGCTAAGCCACTGCAGAAAGACACTGGAGGTCTTCTTCCTTACAGGAAGCTACTTTGGCATGCCTCCCCTTCCAAAAGGTGTGGTGTGGTTGCTAGATACAAGATTGAAACCCAGAAAAACTGGGAAATCCTCTCTTCCCAACCACGAATGCACAAACCACTGCTAAGTGTTACACCAGACCACTTCTGACGCCTCTGTGCGAGGACCCCTGACATCCCGAGCAAGCACCCCCACACAGACAGTGTCAGAGGAGGCTGGCTGGGTTCAGCCTCTTCCCTTGCAGCTCAGAGAAGCGATTCTTCCCCCACAGTTTCCAATCCACACAAGGACTGTTGGCCCAGGACACAACACCCTTGCCCCAGTCCTTAGCAGAGGCACCTCCACCATGTGAGTTGACACAGGACAAGCACACCTGAGCCAGCCCATGGCTCACGAGGGCCATGTCCCCTTGGTTGGATCAGGTGGACATGGGAATGCCCCTTATTTCAGGTTTTATCACACAGTGCACATGTCAGGATTAAAACTTGTCCCCCGACACAGCCAGAGGGCTGTGAGCGCACCCCAGACCAGAGCCTGAGAGAGAGGTCAATGGATGACGACACGGCACCTGGCTGCAGTATGAGAAGGCCTGTGCTTTACAGGAGGTTACAGCCCTGACAGAGTTGCTTGCTATGTGCAACCCTCTGAGCTAGTTTGTTAGTCCTGCAGCAGACAGGTGGATTGAACCTGTGGGACAAAGGGAGCATCTGAGCAAATGGGACACAGCAGGACTCAGTGCTTCTGCCTCTCCCAACACTGAACTCACGCTCTTGCATCATTTAGTCTCCACACATGCTGCTACCATTGACACAGGCTTTTTTAGCCCCTTCAACTCACTACCGGTGAAGCCCATTCCACGGCTGACCCCTTTTCCCCCCCTCCCACAACTTCAGCTCTGCGCAGGGCATCAGTACCATTCCCTGAGGTTGGAGGTCCGGGTCCTGGCTTGTCACCAGTTCCCTGCCAGAGCGGGATCAGGCCAGT
>NW_010227589.1:0-10385 GCF_000690775.1 Eurypyga helias | reverse complement strand
GGCCACAGATAGGAACAGACCAAAATTAGAGGTTGTCCTGCAGGAAACAGCAAAAATAACTCAATAGAAATCAAGGGTCTATTCAGAACATCTGCAATTTGGTGTTACCTGAGATACATCTCTTGTAGTTATCGGTAGTATTCCTAAGCCTTCTGTCCATCTTGCAAACAGCAAGCACTGGAGCATGGGTAAATCCTCCAGCACACCTCCCAACAAAACAAGAGGCCCTCACATTCAAGGAGAATGCTTGACAGAGCTCAGGATTTTATATGAATGAGGAGGGAACCTGACAGCAGATGAAGATCTTCAGGCTAATTACCTTGAATAATTTGCCTGCAGGTGCTGTGCAGGTGGTCTGAGCCCTTAGGCGGTGACCTAGGTAAAGTGATGGGAATCCTGCATCTACCATCATTCCAGTCTGAGCTGCAGGCCTGGGACACTGGGAAAAAAAAAAATCCAGATTCCACATTTTAATCCACAGTTAACAGTTTGGGCTTGTTTCCCTAAATGTTTTGAAAGAGGAGGAAAAAGTTTGAACCCATAGAAAAGTTAAACGCTGCTCACTTTAGCAGCTCGCTACATGTCAGCTTCAAAATAACCCCCAAGTGGAGAACTTTTTTGCAGATTAGAAGAGCATTCAGAAGCTAAACCCAGCAGGCGTTTCAAAAACAAACCATAACAGGCATTCTTTCCTGAGGCTGGCAAGGCAGCCAGTGGGAGTCACACCCTCCTGAACAGCCGCCCTCTGATCTTCTAAGATATTCTGGGGTTTTATTAGTGACAAACACTCCGCTTCTTCACGAAATGTGTTCAAATTCTGCTTCTCCAGACCACTGACTTGGGCGCTGCTGTGGCTGCGTTACAGCTATTTAACAGCTCTTTATTTTAAACCAAATTCTCAGGACATAGGAACCTTGAGAGTCACGGTGATTTCTAAGGGGAAGTAGTAGTTTGTACCAGTGAGAGGTAGACTCGGATTATTGGAAAATCTCATTTTGGGAAACAAATAAAAAAGCTACACCAGTATTCTCTGCTTTGACACACAGGAATACGTTATGAAGTAAGGTTACTACTTTGTACTACATGCTCTGCTGGGGTCTAAAATCAGATACAAGTCTGTCAGCAAGTAGGAGCTTTATCATGCATTTTTTTCATGTTGCATGTGCAATGCTTGGGGTTTATCCCAAGAAACAATTACAAGCCTTTCCACACCCAGGGAACACGTTGGTCAAGACTCGGTATAGGCTGATCCCAAATTTGCCCAGAAACTAAAAGCTTTGCTTACATGCTCAGAGCCAAATTTCTGTGTAGGGGTAGACAAGTACTTCCTAGGAGTCATCTTCAGATTGCAGAAGGTTCCCCTAAACCCAGCATGGACTGAGGATGGGAATGTTCCCCCATGAATTTTAGAGTAAAGAAATTCAAAGTATTCGAGTCTACGTCAAAATTCACTTCTTTTTTTTCACAAAAGTTGTCCTCTGGTAGCAAAAGCTGAAATGCAACGAGTTTGTACAAAAAAGGATGAAAAGAAATGACTGTTCAAAGAAGGAGAAAGTGGGAGAACTGAAACCAAAGGAATTCCAGGCTGTTTGGTGCATCTGAAGTTCACGTTCCTCCTTTACAACCGGGAACTTGCCTTACCATAAAAGAAACCATTATTTCAGCACCCTTTTTGTGAGATCAGGAGCACCCTCTGCAGAGTGCCGGCTGGATCAGACCCAAGAGGAGATGGATTTTTAAGTTCTTTGGAGGGGAGATGAAAGAAAAAGGGTTTTGCTTTCAGTGCAGTTAGGGGCCAATTCTGTAGCATTTTTTAATAATAATAGGAATTATTCCTATCATTCCTCATGCTGTAGCTTTTTTAATAGTAAATACGTGGAGACCTGTAACTGCTAGGGTACGTTTATGGGGGTGTCTTGTCACCTCCCTCGACCCGGATGGTTTCGGAGTGTGTCCTCTGGGAGAATACACATGCTGAGTTGTAGTCAGATGCCACTTCACTGCCCTTCTGTTTATTTTTAGGGCATGCAAACTGATCCCCGTTTGCTAGGACACGGTGGGATCAAACAGCAGGGGGCTGTTTCTTTGCTCACCCTTTAGGTCTTGTGCTTTTTACCACGCTGCCCCAGAGCTTTTGTTCTTTGTTCTTTTTCAGGATGTGCCTTATGTTTGCTTTATCCCTTGCTGTTCTTGCCCACTCTGCTCTATTAAATAGCATCAGCCCCTTTATTATAGGAAATAGAAATGTCCTGGGAATGTCTTGATACCCCCCCTAGCCTCATAAATGGTCTTTTAACCATTTGCCCTATGTTCTGCTCCTTTTTCTTTTCAGCTGCCACTAAATAAAGAGAAGTGTCACAGGAGAAGGGAAGATAGCAGCTACACCACCACCACTACCCTGAGACCAAACACACTCTTTGGAAGCCTGTTTTCCAGGGGAGCAGCATGCTCTGCCCATCTTCTCCTGCCTCTTGCTGGGTCCACAACAAGCAGGGAAAAAGACCATGGACAGATTACAAATGGAGCAAGCATAATCAGGCAGCCACTATTTTTTGTCATGATGTTTTCATACTGCTAGCTCAGTCTGAGCTCTCTCCTGTACAAACCTCCTGCAGGATTTTTAATCTTCCTGCTTGTTTTTGTTCCATCTGTCTTTTCAGAGAGTCCCAGAGGAATATTTATTCTTTCTTTGGAATCTGCTGTCTCTTTCATAAACTCTTTCTCGCTTCTATAAAAACATATCCAGGACAAAACTCCTTCCAGTTTCCAATTTAATTTTATTCCTGGGCAGTTTATACCCAGTTGTTTCCATGCTGTGCTTGTGCCTTAACTTGAGTAGCTCTTTTCCATCCCTGGTGTTCTCCCCCCCCAGAGTATGAAAGGTAAATTATTTCTTTTCGGGGCTCCTCCATTTCTTTTTGTTTCAGATGGGCTGCCTTGAGCTTATCACAGACCACTTCCAAACAGTTTAGGGGTTCCCCTTCAAAGACTTCGGCATGCGTCAGGATATCAGCTAGATACAACGCACTGGACCAAAGACACGTACCACACAGCAGCCTCTTTATTAGTGGATGGTGCATTTTCAAGCTGAAAGCCAACTCTTTGAATGAGTTCAAGCCTTGTCTTGCAGTAAGGGAAGGGCTTTTTAATTCCTGTCTTTTGTATCAACCGCTATTTTTTTGAGATCTAATGAGGAAACCCTGGCTGAATCAGCTACAGCATTCTGAACGCCATCTCTTCACGCAAAGAACAGCTACCTTTTAAAATGATTGAATTTAACTTTCCAGCATTCACTCAGGAACCGGTGCTGCCATCTTATTTCATATAAGAACTGGATGAAGGCCAGGTCTTGACTGCAGGTTTAATTATGTTTAGTTAATCCATTTTCCCAGTAGCGCATAAAGCCTCTTCTGCTTATGTTACTAGTAACTGGTAGAGGGATTGCTTAATGAGCCTGTCTTTGCCAGTACCTGGACCAGTTTTAACACCTCTATGAGATCTGGAAAATACATCCTGATTCCTTTTCAGAAAGTGTCTTAAACTGTTGTTTTCCCCCATTTAGAGGCACTGCCCTCAGCTGGCAGCAGTCCAAGAACAATTCTGAGAGCTTACTTGCACTCCACTGTTGCCTGCAGCCCTTTGTCCCTCCACACACACATCTATGATAGCCATATTTTGCAGTCATTCCTCATTTTATAATATTCTGTTATTTATCAGAAATGCTCAGTAGGTGAGCGGGAATCCATACTTGCTCCACAAAAGCTCAGATTCCCCAAACCTCTCTGCAGGGCTCAGATGTGCTGCACTTTTCCTCTCAGGAGGAAGTAGTATGGTCATTTCTGTCCCTGGAGGCAAAAGGAGTCATGCACGGATAACGAGGTGGGTGTATCTGCCCTCCCAGTCATGAACCATGTGTTAAAAAGGGAATTTCCACCAAGTTGCCATGAAAACCTTTCCTCACTCCCGCCTAATGAAATTCAGAGTGGTCAGTAATTCCTTTGCTAACTTGGCTAATCAGTCCTTGGGCTCAAACCCCAGAAAATCAGTTTTTAATCCCTGTGAAAGCCCTGTTTGGACTGATTCCCCCATCACTGACACCAATCAAAGATTCGGATTTGGATCCTTTGTTTTCGCATGCCTAGGTCCACTGCCTGCCCGTGCTGCCGGTGTCCAGCTGCCAGCAGGAGTTACCTCCCCGCCTGCGGTTTGACCGCCACCACCTAAATCCCCATGAGCTGACTGCACCTTTGTGTCACCTCCTTCTCTAGGCCGTGCTGGGGAAGAAGCTTGTATTGCACATTTCTGAAATTCTGTTCTAGATTATTGTCTATGGTTAAAGGCTTTTTTTTTTTTTCCAGCCAGGATTTTATTTTATTTACTTGCAAAGTGAATGACTGTAACTGAACGATTTTTCCTCCTTTCTATGCCAGTGCAATTTTTCTTGTTTTATGCTGATTGAAGAATGTTTCAAGTCACAAGCCACCAAGCATCCCCTCTCAGCAGCGCTATATTCAGAATGATCTCTTTGCATATTCCTCTGTAAAAGCTGCTCCTGCTTCTAATGAATAGCTGCAAAGACCAAGTCATGTCCTGTAAACCATTTCCAGAGCCTCCTGGAGTGGCTTTTTTCTTTTGCTGATACTGAATGTCAAAGCTCACTTGTGAATTTATAAATAGATCCATTGCCAATTCATCCTGGAAGACCTCATGAGCCAGGGACACTCATTTTCTCAGTTTCTCTACCCTTTCAAGGAGGGCATCTCTCTCCTTTCCCTCCACTTCAAGCTCTTGACTCTACCCAGGCCAGCTCAGATTAGTGACTGGTGCCAAACCGTACACCAAGGACTGGTACAAAGTCTCGACGATTTAGCATTCCCCCCCACCCCTCCCCCCAGTCTGACAGTAAATCTTGCAGCGGCATCAAAGCTGGGCTACTCAGGTTCATGCTTACAAACCCCTCTGTGTTCATCCTTCCCAGTCAGCCTTTTAGTCCGTAATGTTGAGCTAAGCTGAAAAATTTCTGAGGAGCCTTCCTCTCCCAGTGCAATTTTGCATTTTTTGAGAAAATAATACCTCCTGTATTCGCACTTTTCAGAGTCACTGATGGGTACAGAGAAGTGCTATGAATGTCTTGTTTTAGCCAAATTCTCTAGCTGGCCCAGTTCCCACACCAAGAAGGCTGACTTTCACTGTCCTCTGTGGCCCTTCTGTCACCTTAGTCAGGCATTTTTTCAGCTCATGAAAAGCAACTTCAGGGTCAGGAATTAATTTGCTGCATCATCATCTTCTGCATCATCAAGCACTATATAACTGGAGGACTATAAGAAACCACATCAGTCTTTTTTTAGACTGTAATTTTAGGCTTTTTCAGGTTACGACAATCTATTTTTAGCCTAAGTAACTAACCTCTTCACCCACCTTCTGCTGGATAGTTCTGACAGCAGGAGGATTGTTGAAAGAGATGTATGTAGTCAGTGCTGAGAAGTGAGTGTACAAGACAACCTCGTCCTCCCTTCCAGCTCCAGTACTCTTTGTGCTGAAGATGTGCACAGGGAAAGGGCATAATGGAAAAAGTGTATCTGTACGTAGCAAAGGGAGGAGAGGACCAGCAACCACCACATTTCCTTCAGTGTAAAGTCAGAAACATCACAAATATAGGTGTTTTTAAATGTCTGCTGCCATTCACTTGTCCAGAAGGCCCACAGTGCTTCGTAAGAAATGATGGTAGAATTGTAGAATCATAGAATCTTTTAGGTTGGAAGAGACCTTTAAGATCATCAAGTCCAACTGATAGTTCCTATAATGCAGCATGGTCTGAGACTGAGTTTTAGTTCAGAGTCTGAATTTGTTTTTTGAAGACGAAAAAAAAACCCACTCTAAAGAAGTCAGTGTTGCAGCTTTGTTATCTGGTGTAAAATGGCTGAGCAGATGAAGTGATGGCTTATTATATGGTACTTCAATATAGAAAAACATCATGAGAAGCAGGGACTAGACATGAAAGCCAGGCAAACCCACGTGAGCAGCTCTGCACACATGTTGAAGTGGAGGCTCTTAATCATTGGAGCAATCCCCGGAGGGCAAAGGTGGATTGGTTTGTACCCTCATCTCTTCAGATGAAGGCATGGAGCTTGGGTTAGGGGACAGTTACGTGTTAGGCAGACAGAACATAAGCTTTAATCAAATGTAAGCTATTTAACTCAGAAAGGAGGTAAAAGTGGAAGACATTTAATATCCAAGACATTAGAATCAATGTTAAAGGCCCTTTGGACTTCACCCTCTCTGTTCCCATAGAGTCAAGATTTGTCTGGGTTAGAGCCAGTTTTCCCAGTGGAGCACCTTGCTTGAAAATCTTTTGAGTCTTTTATTCCTTTGGGGCATAACCCAAACACTTCATCTGAATGTGTTCGCTTTGCTCATTTCTTTTTGAGAACCTGGCAGGGAACGAGCCACCCTGTGAAAACATTGCGGGGTGTTGGGCCTTTCCCCATTTCTGTCACCAATAGCTTATTATACACCACCAAAAAAAAAAAATCGCTGCAGAAGGATAGGAACACTTTATCATTAAGACCCCTTAAATAGTTTTCCTGGCCCCATTTTACAAGATCTGAGTCATCCTGGCTCAAGTTGGGAGGAAACAGTGTTCAAACCTGCAGAGATATTATCTGCCTTGGAAATACTTGGGAAAACTCACAGCCTAATTTGGAAAAGTGAAATCTGCCGTGATAACCAAGGCCTTGATTTTCTCAGAGAAGAGAGGGGTCCTAAACACCTTTGCCCTCCGGATTAACTCCTGATCTGTCTATCTGGCACCCTGTGGGGCTGCTGGCACTTCAGACATCTCATACTTGCTTCCAGAGCACCCTAGGCAACATCCCCAAGGGCTAAAGCCCTCTTTACCCCAATTAATGCAAGACTATGTAGCACACGGTCCCACCCTGGTGATAGGGCCGTGGGTGCACAGCCCTTTTCCCATGCCTCCCCCCTGGGACCAGGGCCACAGTGTTGGGTTCAGGCTGTGGGAGGGAAACGGAACACAGACACCCCCTCACCAGCCATAGGGTATCGCTACCCAGTAGCCAGCATTCTCCAATGTCTCCATCTCCAGCGCCCAGGACAGGTCACAGGGATAAGGACACTTCAGGTCTTCTAGTAGGGACAGGGCAGGAGTGGGGGGAGCACGACTTCTCCTGGGACACCTTTGACCATAGACCTTTTGTTAGAGTCAAGACCTCATCGTCCCTAGCAGCAGTGCCACCACCCTGGCCTCAAACGCCAGTGGTCCCCCAGCAGCATGAGGTGCCAGCAGGATTATGGGCCTGGGGACGTGGAGCAGAATAGCCCCCATGGTGCTGTGCTGTGGACAGCAACAGAGCCACCCTGGGCTGTTGGGGCTGGGAGACGGGAGCTGGCCGTGCTCACCAGAGCTGGCGGGGTGCACGCAGTGGTTCTGCCTCCAGAAGACCAGCAACGTATCACTTACGGTTGCACAGGCACCAGTAACACAAGACCTGGCAGTTCCTCAGAGACGAGCAGAGGTTTGGAAATCAAAGGTATTTTTCATTCCTGAGAATTTCCATCATACCCACTGGATGTCTTTGTATTCTGCAAGGAAAATAAGGCAACCAGAAGTGTGTAAAAATGGTGGAAAAACCACCCTCCTCAATTTGACACAAATTGCTGGAAGATGGCAACACTCCCCCTTAAAATGTGAGTTTCCTTCATTATACTCTTTTTTTTTTCCCTTTAAAAGCCAGTGGAATGTGGACAATGAACAATTTCACATTTAGAAGCCAACTTTTCACCAGGGTTTATCCTGTTGATTTGGAAACTGGCTCATTTAAGCTGGAAAATTCTGTGAAATGTTGCAATAAAAGAGGCTCTATTTTTGCATTAGCTAAAATATGCACACACAGAAATCCAAGCGATGCAAAAGCAAGCAAACAAAGAAGTGCCCAGCCCATAAGCTCCAAGTTGCTTAAAATTTCTTATTTCAAGCACAAATACCACACAGATCCTTGCCATCTCTAATAATAATGCAAGCTGCCACCCAACAACAGCGTAACATTTCCACTAGGCAGTATATTTTTCCCTGCAAAACATAACTTAGCAAATGTGGCTTCGGCTGCCTAAATGTCATCTAAGTCTGTTGCAATCTGCTGTAAACTTTCAAGATACTAGTCATATGTCATAAAATCACAACAGTCTCTGAATTTGCTTTAGGACTAAAATGTTCCTGGGCAAAAACAATTCACTAAGAAAGAAATCCTATCCCCTGGGGTTTTTTCCTGATTCCCTAGAAGTAGCTTCTCACTGATTTTTTCTCCTTCGTTGCCTACTTCTGTGCATGCCATTTTACTTTATAAATCCGATCCATCCCGGTTCCAGAGATCAGACATTGTATCTTGGTTTTCTGTATTGCAAAGCAGAGCAGTAATTGCACATACTGTTTGAGCCTATCCAAATCCAGGATAGGCTTCTGGCCAAAGCAGCTCAGATTTTCCATCTCATCTGCAACTGAGGCATGAAAAGAGCAGGTTAGGACCAGGCAGCAGCCTCCAACAGCAGAAGACCTAGTTCTGGTAATCTTCTTCCCAAATTTTGTGCGTGTGACCGAAGTTACAGCGTTCAGACCAAATACAGTAAAACTAGGGATGAGGATACATTCAGACACTGAATCAAAGTTTGAGGGAAGGGTGGTTTTCCTACATTCATAAGAAGCCCACATGTACTCACTGCAGATATTTATAGAGCATGACTGTATGGACCCTGATCTACAGTCAAGAAGTGGGATAAGTTCCATGAATTCAGTGCTGCCAGTTCAACATAATTTCCTTTCAACACCATGACCAAATAGCCCTGATTTTCACACCTGTAAATTGGGGATAATACTTATCCCTTTTACAGGGGATAATGTTATAAACATTACTTAAATTATTTGTGAAAATGCTTTGGAGAAGCACCAACACCTTACTGTAAAATAATTTTATCCGTATTGGCTGGTATTAGACAGGAGGAGCTGAAATCTAAACCGGGCAAGTGCAGGCAAAAGGAAGCATAATTTCCTGTCGGTGTGACCACTCTGCAAGTGCAACTAGGAATAAAAACCCCAGGGACCTTGCGAGAAAAGGGTTTTTCAGCCTGCTTCCCCCGTTTCACCAGGTTGTGCTCATGCAGTGCCACAGGACCCAGTGAAGGCATTCCTCGTCTACCCAGCGTGCGAGGAGAGCCCGGTCCTTTCGCCTAAAAACCAATTCTCTGTAGATTCCGGAGCAGCTATGGTGTGATGTGCCAGCAACTCCCTCCTCTCTCCCATGCCCCTGCTGCATACAGTTGTCCCCTCCGGTTTCATAATAAATTAGAGGAGCCACCATGGTACAGCTGAGAAAGCAACGGAAAATCCAGCCAGGAAGCATTTTCTTCTTGATTCCTGTGAAGTCCTCCAAGTTTGGCAAGCTTTGTAAACTCAGTCGCGGGAACTGAGAAGGAAAAACCATCACGTACTCTTTTTCTGTGGCTTGCAAAAGTGAAATAAATCAGAAGATAAAACAGCAAGGCAGCTGCGATACAAGGTTTGTTTTGTGGATGCTTAAAGCACTTAATCTCCGTCCCTCTGGCTCCCAATTCTGGTTGCTGGGACTTTATTATTTTACCTACTTTGTAAGGTAAAATTGCTTATATCTCAAGAATTTTCTGGCTGGGTTCCATATTCCCGCTGTTGGTGTTAGCGTATTTCCCCTCTGCATGACTTGGATAAATCTCCATAACGCTGCCCATCTGTCCTTCTTTTCTGCCTTCTGATTTATCATCTGAAAATTTTCCACGTGACCCCAGTGAAGTCCCCGAGGTCAGCAGTGGGGCCAGCCATGCCCCCTCATTATTCCCACCCCTCCACTACCTGGTCCGAGCTCGGCCAGGTGTCCCTATCTGTGCCACACGCACTCTGCTCAGGCAGAGGGGCACCCCCACAGCCCCCGTCCAAGGGGCAAGGACGAGGTGACTTTACCAGGTGTACTGGGTTTGTGTTGATGGTAGCGGGGGTGGCTACAGGGGTGGCTTCTGTGAGAAACTGCTGGAAGCTTCCCCTGTGTCCGACAGAGCCGACCCCCGCCCGCTCCAAGACGGCCCCACCACTGGCCAAGGCCAAGCCCATCAGCAATGGTGGTAGTGCCTCTGGGGTAACGTGTTCAAGGGAGGAGGGGGAAGCTGAAGAGGAGATCTTGCAGCAGAGAGAGAGAAATAGCAAGATGTGAGAGGACACAGACCCACCGGCAGCCTGGGAGGGCCTCACGCTGGAGCAGGGGGATGCCTGAAGGAGGCTGTGACACCGTGGGCAGCCCGTGCTGGAGCAGGTTTGTTCGCGGGACTTGTGACCCCGGGGGGACCCA
>NW_010227588.1:0-5832 GCF_000690775.1 Eurypyga helias | reverse complement strand
GCAGGTGGCCCACAACTGGGAGGAGTGGCTGAGAGCCCAGAGGGCCGCCGCGCCGCCATCGCCTCTGCGGGCGGGAGAACCGGGCTGCGGGGAACCTCGCCAGGCCGCCGGGGATGAAGTTCCACAAGGGCAAGTGTGGAGTCCTGCCCCTGGGGAGGAATAACCCCCTGCACCAGGAGGGGCTGGGGGTGACCTGCAGGAAAGCAGCTCTGCAGAGAAGGAGCTGGGAGTCCCAACTGACAGCACAGTACATGCGACACAATGCGAGGAGAAAGAAGAGGTTTCATCTGGACAGACTGTTTACAGTGAGAACAATCAGTCACTGGAACAACCTCCCCAGGGGTGCGGTAGAGTCCCCATCAGTGGAGGGTTTCAAGATGCGACTGGACAGGGTGCGAGGTAGTCTCACCCAGGCTCCCTTTCCCATGAGAGGTCAGTCCCACCAGAGGAACTTTGGGGGTCCCTTCTGAGCTGGGCTCCTCTGTGACCTAAGAGTCTATGAGCCAGTGGGGCGGGCTGACCTCTGCTAGCAGCCAGGCACCCACACAGCCGCTCACTCACTCCCCTCTTCCCCCGAGCAGGTGAAAAATAGGAGGTGGTGAGCCAGCTCGCGGAACAAGATAAAGACAGTTTAATAGGTGAAGGAAAAGCTGTGTGCGCAAGCAATGCAAAATAAGGAACACATTCACTGCTTCCTCTCTGGAGGCCGATGCTAAACCACTTTCTGGGAAGCCTCAGCACACACAGTGTTTCCTTGGGGAGACCAACACCATCCCCTCAAACGTCCCCCCATCCTCCTTTTCTTGGGCAGGCTGGCTCTGATTGCCTGCTTGGGGGGGGGGGGCAGGAAGGTCCGCAGATCCGCCAGTGCTCCCTGGCCTGGAGAGGCCACAGCCATGTGTGGTGGTGCGTTTCTCCCCCTCCCAGCTCCTGGACTGCTCCATGGCCTTAGAGATTCCCATCAAACCACACCCGTTGTGCAGGGAGTTTGGGGGTTGAGCACCCCTTATCATACCAAAACACTCTCGCATGGCTCAGGTGGGGAATGGTATTGGCTGTAGTGGGGGGCAGTTGCCTGGTTACGGGAGGGATGAGAGTGAAACAGTTCATCCCCTGCCAACCCCGAACTTTAGGGCAAGCTGGGTAGGTCGGTACCAGCTGGGAATTCCAGTAATACCCAGACCAAGGCCAGGATGTACAATTGTTTATGCCTAAAGTCAATTATCTCACGACCCTATAAACACTGGTGCCAGGGATGACCCTTTGAAGCTCTCCTGGACCGCAGCAGCTGTGCCCAGTGTTTTCCTCGGAGTGGGACACCTCTCAGAGTTCGGTCACTTTGTTAACCCTTTGATGATGTTACTGTGCTGATTTATTGAGAGTTGGGTCCTGCGGGAAATGGTGATATCTATCTAACTGTGTGACATATCCAAGTAGTGTTAAGGAACTTTGAATTGTTGCTGTCCCAGAGTTTTGCACCAAGCACAAAACTCCACACTGGGATCCTTTCCCCAATTCCTTAGGCCTAAGCCGTTGACCAGGTCTGGGACCAGGGGTGGATTCAGCTGCACCTAGGCTTCCCTTTCAAGGAGTTTAGAAAGCAAGGGGGTCCACTCTGAACCTCGTGACCAGGCGGGAGGAAATTCCTTGTCCCTTCTCCCTAGTTCACGTCACAGCAATCCAACATTGACCTGATTTCCCTGACTCTGTAAAGAATTCTTAATTCATGTATAAACCATTTTAATCTGTTGCTAATTTGATTTCCCCCTTGTTTGCTTTTCCACGACAAATAAGTCATAGAGTGGACCTTGCCATCGAATTCTGCTAAGTCACACATCTCACAAATTCATACTAAAAATAATAGCTTATCCCCTAATATTTGTGACGCTGATCTTTTAAGCGGCCTAACCCACTCATCATAGCCTCCATTTACTGACCAGTTGCTGCAGTCAGCAGGATGGCAAGTGGCATCACGGATTACAGGCGGAAGCAGGGAATAAACCCAAGTCGCAGATTATCAGAAGAATGGGCTCGTGAAAACTGGCACGACAAGGAAGCCCTAGAAGAACAGTTGGAGGAGGCCAGGGAACATATGAGGGATGGAAAAGGAATTATTTGTAAAATGCTAGGTACCTGCCTAGAAGCTGCTGATCAGAGTAGGAAAAATCTCCTGGTATGGTATGTTCTGGTAGAAGTAGATTTGGTGAGGCTTTATCACGTACATGCAGGATTTTCTATATTAAATTAAGAATGTGCTTCTAAAAGTATCAACCAGAGCATGATGAAGACAATTATACGTTAAAGAGAACTTTACTTGAATGTAGGACTAATTCTGCACCACTTATCCTTAAGCAATCTTATTATACCACTGAACTAAGAGAGGATTGCTTTCAAAACAAGACCGGGCCATCCACTCTTTCAAGCCAAGCTCTGCAGCTTGTATAAAAGTACATGGTAGTGACACTAGAGGAACCACTGTATGGGTACAATTCATCTTTCAGGTACAGGCAGTACACAAGACCACAACTAGCAGGGTCAGTAATCTTGTTGGGCACAGTCTGGGCGTGTATTTAGCTGGAACAGACCCGCAGCTGTCAGCAGAAGTGTGTAGGAAACCTGAAGGATTTCACAAAAAACCAACCCAACACGCTCTCTGTCAGATGTTCAGCATCGCAGCATGTGACTTGACACACTCAGCTTTAGACCATCAATTAAGATACACAATAATCTTAATGGGTTCAACCGGACACATCCAAAATTCAGCATTAATACCAGCACAGCTACAGCCCGTGACCGAATGAACAACCATCCACGTGCACGATCCCTTCTGCCTCACAACAGCTGCAGGGCTGGGGAGCAGGAACACAAAGAACAAAACACACAGGTGGACAGCTCACATGAGAAGTGCCGCGTTGCTTCCATTCAAAGCCATTTGGGAAAGAAAATCAAATGCATCGCGTTGGGAACTGAAGCAGCGCGGAGAGAAAAGTGGGGACAGGACAGGAGCAGGAAGGTGGGGCAGGCGGAGCAGGATAAAACACAGCTGCTCTTACCTGGAGCAGTTTTCCTTTGACCAGAGTCACCTCAGCAACGTCGGCAAACTCCCCTTCAGGTATGACCAGCTCCTCTTTCAGGGATCTCACCCTAATGATGGCTTTCTGTGCTGCTGACCCCTCCGACCCTGTGTGGCCCAGGCCTGCGTGCAGGGTTGCCATGAGCAGCCACGGCTGGAAGACAGCCAGCTGCAGTGGGGGGCAGCACTCACACTACCGGCTGCAGCAGCACGCTCCGGCCACACACACCGCTCAGGAACATGTCCTCACCCTGTGGTGGGCTCCAGCCACCGGCAAAGCTTGAGGGGTCCGAGCGTGCGCTCCCAGTGATGGGGAGGTGGGAGGAGAGAGGGGCTCCATCACTGCCAGCGCTGCTTACCGGACAACTGCTCCGGTTCTCACCATCTCTGCTTCTCTGCATTGGTGCCACGTGCTCCAAGGCCACTGGGAGCTCCAATGCCAGAAACACTTCATTCACGTTTGGAGATCAACATTACTTTTCTTCTAGCAATCCTTGTTGAGCCTGACCCCGGGTGCAGTTCGCAAGGATAATTAATAAAGCATGGAACTTCTCTTCACAGCTTTAAGTTCCCAGGGAATAAAAAGGCCGCAAAACGCTTCAAAAGTTTAAATAACGAGCCAAACGTATCAAGCAAAAAAGTACAGCATAACTGGTTTCTCTCGCATTATTCCTGGACATGCCTGAGTTCCAGTACGAGCACTTCTAAGCACACATTAAGAAGATCCCGACTAAAGGCCCTGTAAAATTAAATAGGAAGTTCCATGGTCTGTGTATGCACAGCCAGGTCCCGAGTAGTGAGAGTCAGAGCCCGAGAGCCCAAGAGCCGGAGCCCGAGAGTGATGGCAGCAGAGCCTGAGCAAGGCCCATGAGCATCAGCATGACCGGGAAAGCGAACCAACCCACCAACTCACCAATGAACGAGCAAGCTAGCAAGCTAACAAAAAAGTGAGCTAACAAGCGAGCTATATGAACATGCGAGTTTGCTAATGAGCAAACAAGTGAGCAAGCAATGAAGCTATGGCCCCGCTCGGCCCACCCTCGCCTGATACACTGAGCATGACGTGCTGTGCAAGGAAATACTCCTTTGGCCAGTTTGGGTTGGCTGTCTGAACTGTGTGTACCCACACACACTGCTTGTAGTGAGAAAGCTGGGAACACAGCGAGTACCAGAAGCTGGGAAAGACCCAGAATTTGATGCAAGCACTCCACAGCACCAACTAAAAAGACACCTTATCAGTACTCTTCTCAGGACAAACCCGCCTGAGCCACTGCAATTTTAGCCACCTGATCCACCTGTTGATGGTCTCAATGCTCTTCAGCGGCTCAATTTATTCAATGCTGTTCAGTGGCTCAACTTCTAGGTACGTGGGCATGTACGTGATGCACTCTGATGACCAGGTTGTCTAGCCGGGAAGCAATGTCCTGCCATAGAGCGGCAGCCCAGATGGCTTTGCCTCGGCGCTGCCAGTTGCTGTTTCCACTGCTGCAGCCACCCCCACAGCGCATTTGCCACCATCCACGAGTCAGTGTAGAGGTAAAGCACCGCCCATTTCTCTCGTTCAGCAACGCCCAAAGCCAGCTGGATGGCCTTTACCTCTGCACGCTGACTGGATTCACCTTGGCCTCCAGCGGTCTGCAGCTTGTCGGGTGGGACTGCACACAGCAGCTTCCCACCCCCGATGTTTCCCTGCAGTGCGGCCGGACCCGTCAGTAAACAGGCATACTGCTCCTCATTTTCTGGCAGTTTACTGTCCAGTCGGGAAAGATAATGATTGACGTGGGGTAGTTCAGACTGGAGAGAACAGAGTGATACAGACAGTAATGGTCTCCTGTGGCAGAAAGGGAAAACAGCCAGCAGGATGAGAAGAAAAATAGCAAAACCATGTAAAGGAAACATGCTCTGAACACATTTTAATACTTGTTACTACCTGACATAAAACAGTAAATAGGCTTGCTGCCTGAGAACTGTGTCCATGCCATGACAACCCACAGACGTGTTGTACCACAGCCCATTGCTGGCCTGCAAAGCAAGGCATCAACATCTGGAGATGAAACGCACGGCTTCTCCACAAAACCAGGCAGAAATCTGCAGAAGCAAGACTGCGACAAACAAATCCAATCCAGCCCCTAAGCAGGCCTTCTCCCCCAGCTGCAGCTCATTATTGTGCATTTTAAACCTGTGTGAAATTATGACGTATCCTTGATGACACGAAGCACCTTCCCGCAGCATCTGGTATTACTATGATGACAGTAATCATCTTACTGGCTATATTTAAAGCCCTTTTTGCCATCCGGCTTCTCAGTCTCACAAAGTCCTCCAGAGTTGTGGTGACAGACGAGGAGATGTGGAGGAGCGAGAAAGGAGAGCACTGAGCTGAGGGAAATGCCCTCGACCAAACACTTACTAAGAGTTTACGCAAAAACCCAGCCAGGTGACTCTGAGGAGACCCACCGTGAACTCACAGGCAGGCTCTCGAAGGAGACCGAAAAGGTATTATGCTGAACATTTCCCTCATTATGGTTTAGTGGCGGACAGATACGGTTGGACTGGATGATCTCTAAGGTCTTTTCCAACCTAGTGATTCTATGATGCTATGATTTCCAAGGGATTCCCAAGGATAGCAAGAGCAACCTCTCTGAGGCACCGCAGAGTTCACCTACCGATGCTGTGCAGGGTCATCCAGAATGAAAATAACACAACCCACCAGCCCAGCAGCCAGACTGGTGCTGAGGAATGGCGAGGGGAAGGATGAGAGT
>NW_010227587.1:0-4855 GCF_000690775.1 Eurypyga helias | reverse complement strand
AAAAACCCAAACAACAACAAAAAACTTTAGCACGCAAATGCAATACAAGCACCAATATCAAAAAGACCCTTTGTCACCATCTGCCTTTCTCTATTCACTATTAGTAGTCAAGTAACTAACATGGATTCCTAAAACAGATCTAAAGCTAGTAGAGAAAACACACTTTTATAGGAACTTGTAAGACAAGTCAGTTTCTAAGCCAGTGAGAAGGACTATCCCAGATCCTTACTTAAATTAGAACTTACCTATCTCAATCAGTCTGTCTTGTGGTTGTGGAGAGGAGGAAATGTCAAAGAGACATTACTGCAAATCTCAGTTCTGCAGAAATCAAAGTTCTACTTTGACTGTTAATACTTCCCTTCTTCCTGAGGGAAGCAATTCACAGGTTGGTTTGAAATCCTTCACCATGCACGAAGAAGAAATAAACAAGATTACCATTAACCATTTAGTACAGGAGAAAAGAGGGGGATTCTGAGCTATAGCCCATGTTTATTCATAACATGACTTTCTCTACTTTGATGATGTTCCTGGAGCTAGTAATAAATCAACAGCATAGGATGTTCGGTAATGAGGAAGTTCTGATGTAAGATGGGAGCCATCCAAGATGATAATTGCGACATGTCTTTCCAGCAGGTTCAGATATTATTCTGCCACTTGTTAATCCATGGTCTGCACCAGGGCTAATCACAATCAGCTCATTTACACTGTCCTGTCTGTCGCAGCTCATTATACTCTGTTACTCAACACTTCATTGAGGTAAGGCTGTGCTACTCCCACTCTATTTTACTCCTTCACCCTACCATCATCTGACAAATACATGCAATATATAGATGCAATTATACTTTCACTTGCATTATACCTAATTAGTGGGCAAATAGCTTAAGTTTTCGCAGGTGTATACACTCAGTACACAAAAATTATGATAAAAACTAATATGGTGCAAGCTAATCAATGGCCATCAGGTCCTAGTAATCTTAACTCTTATGAAAGCAGCTTTCTTTATTCACATTGAACTAACTGTAAATTAGTTTTCTGTTTCTTCTATGCAGACACTGGCTGGGGAGTTTCAGTATGTAACTCAAACTTTAAAGGTATCTGCCATTTCTTGCAGTTACATCTACTGCTGGTGTCGTGGCTCACAGAGTGCAGCAGTCATATCACAGATGCCCAGCATCCATCAGCCTAAGGCATACTGGATCTATGAACTCTGGAAGAGCAATGCTGTTGTGACAACTGCTCTTACCTCTTGCTTTTGACGGTCTAGTAAAAGCTTTCTAACCTTTCCACCTTACATTCTCCGTGTCTACAGTGTCTCCATACTAATACTCCCCCCCATCTCTAATTACCAATTATAGACAAATGTCAGCACAAGTCATCAATCCAATCAGTCCCCAGAGATACACCTTTCTAGCAGTTTTAGTTACTGTTTTCCTGTCACTTGTTCATTGATGACTTCTGTGACGGCTCATCACACAGAGTTCTTATTTACATTATCCTTCTGACCACATCTCATTACACTCAGCTATTCAACTTGTGATCAAGGCAAGGGGGTAACATTCATGTGACACACACCCACGGTGAGGTGACTGCCACTCCATAGCAAAATTCTAACACCAGACAGACTACCACCACAGTCAAGTTCTGTTGTTGCCTGCAAATGGAGACTTTTATGAGTTGTGCATAATTCCTCACACTCTGAGCATGGAGGACAAGAAAAATTATAGTGACAAAAATGTAATAAAGGAAACACAATGAAACTAGCAGGAAGACAGAGAGGTCTAAGGCTAGTGTAACTCCAAAAGAAAATACACTTAAGGGAAAAAATAACAACAACAAACAAAACCCCCAAAACAAACAAAAAACCCAACAGAATGTCCCTACAGCTGATCCTACCTTACAGCAGAGAGATGGGAGCAAATATACATTTCATTTAACTGTAAACCATGGCACTTTCACATGCTGCCTCTACAATCCAAATTTCCCCCAGAGATTAGCACAACACTGAACAGTGTCTCTACAAGATCTGCAACTTCCACTTTGCTTGGTGTCACAGAATAAATAGGATGCAACTGAAATCAGGCCAGGACAGAAATAGGGTATTGCTACAACTACAGGGGAGAGCAGAGAGCAGCAGTGACAGACTCTGCTGATGTGAACTCTGTCCAAATGGGGTAGTTACAGAGTTTATACAACTTTGGGTAATAAGACTCATTCTTAACCAAGTTGTGTCAGATAAACATGACACGGTCAGTTACAACAGAGAGTGGATTACTTTAGATAAGAAGTGTCTAGACAGTCCATCCTCTTATATACAATTAATTCAACAGTCAGATCACGCTGCAGATATTCCCTAACTAGAGAAGTCTACAAGCCTCTGCCTATAAGTTGTTAGCTATTTTACTTCTGCACTGGGGAAAGGAACTGCACAAGTAAAAAGTTTCAGATGTTTTTGAATTA
Organism: Eurypyga helias; assembly: GCF_000690775.1. Taxonomy (NCBI): domain Eukaryota; kingdom Metazoa; phylum Chordata; class Aves; order Eurypygiformes; family Eurypygidae; genus Eurypyga; species Eurypyga helias. Next base: position 2,398 of record NW_010227587.1, on the reverse strand, counting down.
GCACGGCTGGAGCACAAGAGCTGGATTTTGGCTAGAACTGGGTTAGAACTTTCACTTGTCCATTCAAAAAGACATATCATGCAACACATAATCCTCAAGCATTCATTCCAAGTTTGTAGGTGGCATACGGCCATCACTTTCTTCTCAAAGGCCTTAGGAACAACAGAATCAGTTGTGTCATGTTTGGTTTTGGGGTTTTTTTTCCAGCTGTTAAATTCATGAAACTGACATTTCTCATGTTGTGTTCATTTGTTCTCATCCTACCTCTGTGCACCTGCAAGAAGAATCTAGCTCTGCCTTTTATATACCCTCACAAAAGTTAGCCGAATGTCACAGTAAGATCCCATATGAGTCTTCTGGAGATAGAACAAACCCAGTTGTCTCAGCATCATGTCTTGTGCTCTAGCCTCCACCTCTCCTGTACTTCCTCCTGTACACAAAAGTCTAACATGTTCTGGGTAGTCTCAAACTAGACCCAGTATGGCAGAAAGGGTTTCACAAGTGTTGAACAGATGGGAAGAATCACTTTCCTTGAACTCCTACCTATGCTCTTTTTAAGGCAACCCTGACTATGCTTGCTTACTGACTCATGTTCATTTGTTCACCGGAACTCCAGGCCTCTTTCTGCAAAGCTGCTTTCCAGCCAATCAGCCCCAAGACTTCTGTTCCATTAGGTTATCCCAGATCAGGATTATTGCTTTTCTCTAAACCTCATTGAACATTGGTGGTGTTTCTTTTGATGCATTTCTTGGCTTGTCGAGGTCAGTCTCAATAGTAGCCTTTCCCTCCAGTATATCAATTACTCCTTCCAACTTGGTTTCATCCACAGTGTGAGTGAACTCTGTCTCATCATCCAGGTTGTAAATAAGGACACTATTGATCTCCAAAGGATTTCACTAATAACCATCTGCCAGTTATACTTTGCATTATTGAACCTTTGAATTTAGAGGCCCACCACATTATAATCCATGTCTCCATTCCATAGCTCAACAGTATTTTATGTGCAGCCTAGCTCTGGGATAGCAAGTGTTAATTCCCCTCAAAACATTCTTCTTCAGGGTCATGGAGGGAATATCAAATACAGGCATTCTCTGATGAAAGCAGATGAATTCCAGCCTGTCTGTCTTCGCACATCAGCATAGCAAGTTCCTACAGGTTCCAGCAATCCTGAGCACCACCCAAATCGTTGGAAGTGCCTCAACCATCTGCAGCCATCATCTTTACCCAGGACATGGCGTCATAGGGCAGTCAGGGTTTGGTAAGGTGAAGAGGAAACCCTGTAGTTTCTGATGTTTCTCTGTAGATGTGAATACACAGAGGACCACAGAGTGCAGCAGTTGCTAGCATCTGGGGGAAGAAGCAGGGGACATGGCTCTGGAACCCACTCCCACACAGGCCTTTGACCCTGTGCAGGACAAAACAGGGGACACAGGCAAATGATTATTCCCAGGGATGCCACAAAAATGGTTAAGTGACCAAGAGAAGGAGAAACCTTGGGGGAATATGCATGCTCAGAACCCAATTTCCTCTATGACTGCTGAGACTTTTAACACATCAGGATCCCAAAGGCTGTAGAAGCAATACAGGTGTCCCCAGACTGTGTCCTAGGAAAAATCATGCTGTTAATCCCATCTTCCAGACACAGAAACCGAGTTCAGAAATGTGAAATGCCTCTTCTACAGGACAAGGTTCCTTCAGGAGGCACTGGAGGTATGATCAGAGGATGGGGCATGTGTAAACATCCCAGCTCAGCCCTACCACTTACATACATGGACTTCAAAGGGGAAACATTCTGCACAAGTTGAAACCAAAGAAGGGAATGTGTACATACTTAACCTGTCCAACCCCCAGATGGGTGCATTCCCTACTACATAAACACAAGTGTTGTTTCTTGGGGGTATTTCTATCCCTATGTCAAGGAGAGATACAGAGAAGACATTCACAGGGAGCAAGCACATGATTTGGAAAGGATAAGGTATGCAAAGATTCAGGCTAAAGGACTGATGTCATGATCTAGTTCAAGTGACACACAGATATCACTCTGTCAGAGGACAGGGCATAGGAAAATGCCTCACCTTCATTTGAAAGCCTGTTTGGTAGTATCAGCTGTCCACATCAAGAGTGTGCGAGTTACAGGAAGGCTTGGAATGATTTAAACAGAGGACAGATTTCAGTAGAAAGCTCTGCTTCTGATCTCTTGAAAACTCTTTGTTTTACTCCACCAAAAAAAAAATTTAAAAAGACAAGTCACTGTCCTCTCATTTGAGGCTCACCATCATGACTGTTTTTAATCAAAAGCAAGGAAAACAAAGGTTTGCCTTTCCCCACCTCTTACAAGGAAGCCACAAAAAGTCAGGTTTCCACCACCTTCCTGGGAGAATTTGGACAGTGTTTCTGC
>NW_010227586.1:0-19158 GCF_000690775.1 Eurypyga helias | reverse complement strand
GCCGGAGTTAAACCACAACATCTTGGTTAATTAAAGGCAGGATGCTGATATTTTGACACAAGCGTGAAAAAGGTAACAGTGTCTTGAAAGAGGCTTTAGTGCAATCCAAATATGAATGTATTGTAAGCAATGCTGTACTTCCCAACAGCAGTGAGAAGCTGTACTGTGCAAGGCTAAACAGACAAATTAGAAGTACAGTGTTATTGTGGTCAACAGGTTTATGAAAGGGAAGTGGTAACAAGGTTACATGCCTATGGAATGACCACAGTTCAGAGTTCCAATAGAACTGGATTTATTCTTTCCAACCTCCGGCTCACTGTTCACTGAGCTCATTTAAATCCTTCAGAGGCAGAGATTTTTGGGGCAAAGCCTGTGTTACATCAGACGCCCACTAGGCTAAGGGTTAGCTAAGAGGTACATGGTGGGTTTTGTTTATTTCTTTTCCCTTGCAGTTTTCTTCCATGACTCCCTTTAGTTTCTGCAGTTTATTGTAAGATCCCAGTTACATAGGCCAACTTGCAAAGGCTGAACTTGAGAAAGATCTGGACTTTGGGCTATACTGTCTGGCCAGTGCCCTGGGCTCATGGCCTAAATCTGCCACATGTTTAACCCTGTACAACATGCTTACATTTTGTAACACCATAGGAACTGTGGGCCTGAGAAGAACAGAACAGCTGGGGCAAATTTGAGCGCCCTGCTGTGTATAGGGGGGTAAGTTGATGTAGGCAATGCTGGCAAATCAGTCTAGAGTTTTTAGGAGCAGAACCTCACCCTGAGTTTTGTCTTCCTCCATCTGTGCTACAGTAATGCTTCTTAACCTAGTTTCCAAGATAAAACTTAATGGAAAAGGATAACAACAATAAATAAACATCAGAACTACAAATCACCGTTTCAATTTCCTAGCCCCAAAGAAACTTAATAAAACACGGAGCACTGGAAATGGCACAGTGAAAAAAGGAAACTAGCAGCTGAAGTATCGGTAGCTGGAAGTAGAGGGTACTTTTACTTGCTTGCTTTCAAGTGAAATGAACCCCTGCTTACATTGGTGCTATCTCCATCCCAAAGTCAAGCAAGCTGCTTCTAAACTGCATATGGAGAGGAAGCCAAGGAGTTCTCATAGGTAGGACACACTCATGAAGTCATGATGTTAATGCCTGACTAATTTGGACATAAGCAGCATGCTGTATCACTGTGCTCAGGGACAGAGATGCAGTGTCTATAACTTAATAGTCTGCTCTTCATCAGGGCCCTGAGAGAAGAAATCTTAAGGCAGCCATGCTATCTAGCAGCCTCAAGTAGTGCTGAATTTTATTTTTCTTTGCAACATTTAAGGTTTCTAAAATAGTCTTAGTTTTTGTTCTAATGAAGACTTATGATTTCTTCTTTCAGATAACATTTGAGCATGCAAGTTGAATGTAGTATGGCCATATGTTGCATTCTTATCTTAACGGAAAGTATTACTAAAATTTCCCATGTTTTGCAGTCAGAAGAGCTGTATTGTAAAACCACTGACTGGATGTTCAGGTGTAGCCTATGTTTTAATGAGACATACCAAAGCTCCTTCATTTTAAGCTTTAAACTAAAATAAATGGTAAGTGGAAGCACTGCTAAATTATTGTCAGTAACATTAACATCTGACTACTACATATGTAATAGTACATAGTAATGTGCACAGACTACAACTGATTTATGTATAAATATTTTGGAGAAAAGGTTGCACTTACATGTACGATCTAAGCATTTGTAACTTCTGTGTGGGCATAAAAGCAGTAGTGAAATAATATTACTGAGTAAGATACTGAGTAATGGTTTATTAATGTTGAGGTCCAACTTTATATTGTATTACTTTAATTATAGTGTCATTTTATTAAGTTTAATTTCATCTAAATAATTTTACAATAAATTGCACTGTTCTCTTCACACATTCCATCCATTAAACCAATTTTTACCCCTTTTTTCACTTTTATCTGTCCTAGGTCAGGGAAGAGAGTTCGACAAAGCAGAAAAACTGCTGTAGAGGTGCAGCACTTTGCACTCAGCCCTAGAAAGAAAATGAAAGCAGCGGCTAAGTTCTGCAGGTTAACCACAGAAAGGCAACAGCAATGTTAATAGCTCTGTGTGTGCAGTTTGTCCCTTACAGGAATGTTGTTTGCACGGAGATGGAAATGGATTTTAACTTAGAGTTTCCCGAATGTTAAAGATACCAGATTTGTTTTTAAGTAGCAGGAGATTCAGAAAAGAACACATTCTTCATAAAAATTGTTACATGTTTCTTCAAGTTTGCCTGGTATATGGTGTGCCAGTTACAAACACTTTCTTACTCCTTGTACCAGATGAGGAAACAGTAACAAATTAAAAAAAAAAAAAAAATCATACCTCTCAGCATTCACGCAGGTGGCCTGTTTTCATATCTATGGTATGGTATAAGGAAACTAACTGGTTAAATTTAACTTGTAATAGCAGTAGCATGTATCTTACAGAAAATTTTAAAATCTGATTTTGGTCGTGCCTTTTTCTGAACATACATACTTCCAGGCTTGCTTTTGACTAGTAACATTTTCCAGAAATAACCATATATAGGCCAGAATATGGAAGGTTTGTTGTTGTGGTGGTTTTTTTGTGGTGTTTTTTTGTTGGTTGATTGTTTTCTGCTTGTTTGTTTGTTTTTCCAGTATCTCTATACAAAGGATAAGATCTAAGTTAAAACAGTGGTGTAGCATCAGTAATGAAAGGGGGAAGTACGACCTTTGAACATCTATCATGGTTTAGCCCCAGTCAACAACTAAGCAGCAAAGCTTGCTCACCTCCCCCTCCCACCATGGGATGGGGGAGACAGTTATAGGAAAAAGGTGACAAACTTGTGGGTTGAGAGAAAAACAGTTTAATAATTGAAAATAAATTAAAAAAATCAAATAATTATGCAAATAACACTAATATCAATGCTAATATCAATACTGCTATTAATACTAGTACTATGTAATGAAAAGAATAACAATAATTAAAATACTACTGCTACTACTAATGATGACAGTATGTTATGAAAAGGAAAACAGCAGTGGATAATGAAACCCCAATGATACACCTGCTCGCTGACACCCAGCCACTCCCTAAGCAGCCCAAGAGTGCCCTGAGAGCCCCCCCCCTCCCCTCTCTTGGCCAACTTCCCCCAACTTATGTACAGAGCATGACCTTTTAGTGTAATTAAATATCCCCTTGGTCAGCTTGGTTCAGCTGTCTGGGCTGTGTCTCATCCCATCTTCCTCTAGAGAAGAAGCTGGGAACACAGGGGCAGTATTAGAAGCTGAAGAAGTATTTGGCTTAATATAAACATTACTTGGCATTAATATAGTGTCAATGTTATTTTCTGCACAAATTCAAAATGTAGCATCATATTATCTGCTGTGAAGAAAATGAACTCTATTCCAACCAAAACCAGCACAACAGTTCTAATGTGCTTTAAGACATTACTTTGTAATGTAAAGACAGACACAATGCTACTGAAAATGCTGAAAGAAGTAATCTGAGAACTCCAATTAATTTGGAGAAGATGATGTGAAGTGTGAACACATCCTTTTGTGCTGCTAATGTGGCCTGAACATAGCCATAATGTCCATTTTCTTCATGGCCGTTCATATGTATGTAGTCTGAGAGTCGGGACAAAGTGAATGTGGTTTTTTGTGTCCAGTGTGTCTCTTTCCATACCACGGCAAACAGAAACTTTCTTTTTTCTTTTTCTCTCTCTCCACTTCCCTCCCCTCCCCCAACACCTTCAGTTCCTCCAGTAGTCATCCTAAAAGCATGTCCTAATGTGACATTATGCTCCATCTCAAGTGCTTAAATGCCTACTAAATGATGTATCTTGCCTCCTGCCATGCCAGACGGTGCAGATAGAGAAGGTTGCACCCACCTCACTGTGCAATGCTAACTAAAGTGGTGGGAGGGTCTCCCCGTGGCAATTCCTTTGCAGCCTGCAGCATGAGATTTGATTATCCCATCTCTTAAGAGATGCAAATGTTACAACCATAAAATTATCCAGCATCATATGAATATGGAGGTAATGTAAGGCGACGCTGTTGCGAAGTAGTAATGGGAATGAATACATAATTTAATATAGGTAAGTGCATGAATGAACTGTTGATTTAATGAGACACCATTACTTCTTGTTCCTGAAGACTCAAAAAGATAGAAGTTTATTTCTGTGTGACTCAACTATTCTTTTTTCCTTGCCTACACAGTAAACAGCAGTCTCACTAATGACTCATTTGAGGATAAAGAAGTGCTACCTTCCTGTCTAGTCATGTATGGTATGTAATGACCTACCTTCCAATTAAATTCCTTTAAAAGCTGTAGTTAAAGCTTAGTCTGCAGTTTACAAAGATCACTCAAGAATACTAAAACTAGTCTTGGACAAGCAATGTGCGTCTGAGACATCTTTTAGTGTAGCTCAAAAAGAAAATCAAGAAAAAATAATTGTTGAATATCTGGACAAATAAATAAATTATGCATTTTTAAAATATATTAAAGGTGTGTGAAAACTAGGAGGAAACTTTCTGTCTTGAGGATTTAAAAGTAGTCTGTTAGACATAAATCAAAGAGACTTTTAATATTTTATAAAATAATACACAGATTGACCTCAGACCTCAGTGCTGCAAATTATTATAAACTATATATTATATAATATATACATTTGAATAGCATCAGTGTAGTCAATCACCCTCAGTCCAACACATTTTTAAGCATAACTGTTAATAAGATTTGACCTATTTCTATCTTGACTGCAGCTTTAGATGTTGTAACTTATTGTATTCATCAGCAGCCCGTCCTTCGGAACACTGGCACAAAATTCAGTGGTTTGGAGTGATTTGGAGTTGCAGTTAGATACAATAGGCCACAGATGGAGATGGTTCATTCTTTTGATATCGTCTAGTCATTATGCGTATTTTTATAGATGGAGATTTAAACGAGGAGAGGGTCTTAACAGTTATCAGTAGATGAGTTTCTTTAAAGAAATGCAAAGTAAAATCTATTGTAATGTGTTTCTTTTGGAGCTTTATTAAAACCACTAATGTGTTCTGAAATGGTGAATTGAAAGATGAAGTAGATTGTGCAGATAGTATTTTCAGCTCTTGATACAGAAAATTACATTTAATTTTAATATTCAGAAGTAATAATTTAAATATCAGGTTGCTTCATTTTTGAATCATCACAGAAGTTTAACATTCTTAAGATAAAAACCTTTACTTTTGAAAGAACAAATGATAGGTGTGTCAGTTATTTGTGGGTTAATATTTATACATTTGTTCTTTATCAGCCCTGCTGAGTTTATCCTTTTTTTATTGCACTTTATATCCTTCATGGCTTGTAGCTATGTCTCATAAAGTCCTCTGTCATCTATTCCCAGATAAATATTACCTTGTGGACCATTACACACTTCTATGATTTTTCTACATGAAACAGCGATTCTTGATGTGTTTCTGCTTTCATTTCACACTATCTAAGCCTCTGTAATTCAATTAAACCCTTTAATCACAGTATTACCATAAGAGGATGTTTCCTCTCTTTTATTTAAATTATATTTTAATTTTGCTGTTGTGTTATTCTCAGAGATCTAAAGGTCCACAGCTCATACTGGAAGGAAAGGTGACCTAACCTAGGCAAAGTTTCACAGGATTCAAAAGGAAAAAAATACGGATTTTTTCTAGTTTACCAATGCTGTCTCAAGAGAACCTGCATTAACCATCATGGGGATCTCATTGGAGGCTTCACATGCCTACAGTGTTTTGAACACAAACTTACCATGGAAAGGAGGAATGTGGGGGTAGAGGAACTGGGGAGGGTATGGCCATGAATTATTTGAATGTTGCCTCACAGCAGAGTTAGGATACCAAGAAAACCATATAATTGTGGTGTTTCCTGACTTCCAGGTGTTAAAGTCTCCAAACAGACCTTCTTCTGTGCAATATATTGCATGATGTAACATCAGTAACAGTGCAGATAAGGGCATATTCTCTATTCTCCCTCTGTTATGGGAAAAAATAGGAGAGGAGTGTTCAGAAAACTTCTTTTTTTTCTTTTTTTCTGCAGAAAAAAGTGAGTGTCAGTACTTTCCTGCAGTGAATATGAATACTTCAAAAAGTAATTTAAGCCAGGTATTGACCATCTCCTCGTAACTTCACACCTTGTGTGAGGCCCTGTCTGTTGCAGCATAATTCAAGGATAGCTTTCTGTGTTTTAATGCAGGAGTTCTGGACTGGTTTTTGAAAAGCAGCTTTTAATGGCATTTCTTCAGGATCTTTTTCCCTTTCTTTTAACAAGGATACTAAATGGAATTTGATACATGTATCAACAGAAAATCTTATCTCCAGTTAAAGCAGCAGAGTGAGATTAAATTATCAGAACTACAACATGGAAATAACAATTAACTGTCTTATGGGCAATTAGAGGAAATGACTGGAAAATTCAGAGACACTCATCTGGAATCTCAAGCCTGGTGAATTAGCTTATTTTCATGCTTATTAGTTTGATCATTGAAATGTTCTATCAAAAAAACTCTCTTATTTTTCTTGTGAAATAATGAGCTCCCGAAAGTTTTATACCAACAACAACTTTCTACTTGCCATTTGCCAAGTAAACTATGGTCTAATGTAGCTGTAAAACCGTTGAGATGAAGAGCAACTGGAAGGAAAGTGTAGAAAGCCAGATGATAGTAGTGCACTAGCATACTGTCATTTCTGTAGTGACCATTTTGCTCCCAGGACTTAAAAGCACACTGTTAAATGCTTTGCAAAAATTAAGTGACCAAGCCCAACAACGAAAAGCATTGATAAAGTGACTGAAACTGGTTGCTAAGCTATGAAAAGGTTTTTGCTAACAGGTGGACATAAGTGGAGTGCATCAATAACAGCGTATTTGATATACTAAAGCTGCTAATTGCGTTATTGATTCTTAGCAAATATAGTGCAGGTTGGTTTTGTAAAGAATACATTTGCTTGTGTTTAAAGGGTGACTTTCTATGAAAATAGCTGTGCTTGGCACTTGCAGCTCCCTATATCCCACTAAAGGCTGTTTCTCAAGTCTAGCATAATTCCTTTATTGAAGGGACAGAATAGCTTTTACGCTTGAAAGCTAATCTGAGTTGAAGATTAATGTCCAGAGGTGTCCAAATTTTTAGGAAAGCCTTGTATTTTAAGAAAAAGTAATGTTTCTGAAACATGGAATGTCATTAATATCAAAACTTCAGATTACAATGAACACTCTAAAATCTGAGTAATGAATTACAATATGTAAATACTGTCACCTCACAAATAGGTCCAAACCATGTCTAGATTAGCTAGAAGCGGAAAAAAGACCACATCTCATTAATTGCTTCTAATGCAGGCTACCAGGTTGGTCCATAGAGAGGGAAGGGTCTCACTGTCCGTTTGCTTCACAAGGGAAAGACTGTTGATTTGATAACATTAGAAGACCTCCAGTTCATCCCTCCCAAGATAGCAACTCCATTTGCAGACTCATTCACAGGTCTTCTTCAGTGTCCTACTGGTTGCTGAGTATACTTTTTAGGAGTTCTTGCTAACTGGTAGATAAAGTGCTCTTCCTCTCTCCCAATTGGCTAAAGTTTTCTCTACCTGTTTTATTTTCAGTGTGAACTGGAACATATAATCATATTCCCAGCCTCCAACTCTTATTTTCCCCCTTTTTAAAAAATTTTTTAAACATTGTTAGTGCTTTGATTGTAGATGTTTTTTATTATATTTTTTTAAGCAAACAGCACATAACATTAAATCAAACTATGTCTTCAGATCTCTCTATTTTACAAGCTGGTCTTTTGAGCAGTGTTGTTGAAAGATAGCTGTTTGGGAAACTAGTTTAAACAACTTTTAGTTTCAGTAAATTAGGAAGTAAAGCTAGAGTTAAGCTTTTTTTTTTTTTTTTAAATAGTTTTAGAAACTCAAAAGGCTCCTCAATGTGCAGTGTTATAAACTGACTTATGTTTCTTAGTCCTCTTCAGGTGAATCACATGTAAGCAGGAAATTCATCTCTGTAGAAAATGGCATTAGAATTGATCAGGTTTGTATTAGTAAAATGAGTGAGTCATAGTACTGCCTAAAGTTATGGGAAGCTCTACTTCTGTTTCATGCTAATTAAGAGCATCTGTCCCCTTACCTTTTTTTACAAGCAAAATTGACTTTAAAAAATAACAACGTGTTCCAGAAATGTGCATATTGTGTTTATTATACTTTTTAAATGAAAAAATACAACAGATGTTTCCCACTTCTTCTGGGAGGGGAAAGTAATAAATCCACTATAATGAGGTAAGGATTTCAGTTTTGGCACAGACTTAAGATAAGGTAAAGTGGAAAGATTTTTTGAGTGATCCAGCATCTCACAGTTCTTCAAAGATTAGGATGTTTTCCAATTAAAATTCCACCCCTCTATTAAAAAGGCAGAACACCTGTATTTTACCAGCTTCCATTTTTCTTCTTTTTTCAAGAGTAGGATTTTGCTAATGCCTACCTCAGTGGTTGCCCCACAGCAGTGTCTGTGCAGCAATCCTTCTGGTGATGGGGAAGCAGTCACCTGAACTGGCACCTTTCTGTGTGTGTTATAGTAAACTATTAGGCTGTGCTGGTTTTAGTTGGGACAGAGTTGGGTTTTTTTGCCACAGGATTTGTGCTGAGAAGAGTACTGACAACACTGGTGCTTTCAGTTGTTGCTGAGGAGTGTTTGTAACAGACATGGACTTGTTTGGTTTCTGGTGCTGCGTCTGCTTTCCCAATTTCTTTGCTACAAAAAGCTGGGAGGGGACACAGTCCATACCACTGATCCAAACTAACCAAAGGGGTATTTCATGCCATAAAACATCATGCTCAGTGTATAAGTTGGGGGTGGGCTGGGGCCATGTTAGTTGGTCTTTCTCATTCACTATTTCTCTCACTCTTGAGGGTTTGCTCTGGGTCTGATGTGATCTCTCAGGTTTGGCTTGGAGCTTGGTCTCTTGAGCTCTGGCTCTCAATACTTGGGACCTGGCTGGGCATCAGTTGGCAGGCAGTAAGCAGTTATATCATTTGTTTACTTTAATTATTTTAATTACATAGTAGTAGTAGTAGTAGTAACATCAGTATTATTAGTATTGTTAGTATTATTGGTGTTGTAGTATTATTAGTTTCACTATTTTATTAATTTATATTAAATTATTAAATTGTTCTTATCTCGACCCATGAGTTTCCTTGTCTTTTCCTCCGATTCCCCTCCTCCACTGGAGGAGGGGGGGCAGGTGAACGAGGGTCTGTGTGGTACTTCGTTGCTGGCTGGGATTAAGCCATTACATTGTAATGTAAAGAGCAATAGAAATCTATAGGACCAGGCTGTGGTGTTGAAGTGCCAGAATTATGCATTAGTGTAAAAAGAGTGCCATGTGGGAAACTAACTCATGTTGCTGGTTGCTTATCCTTAAAAAGAAAGAAAGGAAAAAAAAAAGTGTGCTAGATACCGGTTTAGCTTTCATGTTTCAGACAACTTCCATTCTTTACCTTGGCTTTGTGTCTGTTTCATAGACATACTTGAATATCTGAATATGTAGAGGGATCTTCCTTGGTGAAATAACTGAGACACATCTTTTGAAAGCAAATAATGTAATGGATCAGATTAAATTGTGGAAGCATAGTCAGCAAACTTCCTTGGGAAAATATTAATTGTTCAAAGCAAAGTAAACTAAACCCACTTCCAGAGGAAGAAACACTTAAATTATACCCATGATAACAGGGTGACCTATTGACTTACATGAACAGACATAAAAATATATATTGCAGGAGTTAACTGTAGGATTTATACCCGTGATAACAGGGTGACCTATTGATTTAAATGAGCAGTTGTAAAAATATATATTGCAGGAGTTACCTGTAGGATTTACTGAAATAATATTATAGAACCTAGAATTAGTTTGAGCAGATCTTGATACGTAGTAGCTAAATCAACTGGCCTTCCATTTAACTAAGTTGATGTGAAGGAGAAAAGGGGAGCAACTGGACTTGGTCCAGTTAGACTGTGACCGTGAAGGTAATGGAGCCAGTGCTTGGGTCTGATCCAAGGGCGAGGGAATTTCCAGAGATTTGTTAAGATTCCTTACATTATTTCTATGTCATCTTCAAGTATAAAATCCTAAAGGGAATACTTATAATGTCATTTCTGTCCCTCCCTACATCTTCCCTGGAAAAGGAGAGTAACTTAAGCGGTTAAAGGGAGTCACCTATGAAAAGAACCTGCACGCCACTGCAACTAGTTTTACTGTATTCATAAGCCAGCATCTGTTCTTGCAAATTGGCTAATTGTGTGTGCAAGCAGGTATTCACTAATTAGGTGCTCAATTATCCATTTTGCTCAAACAATGGACATCTGCATGTATAAAAAAGATTTTATGGACAGCTAACTCTTCCCCTGGTAATCAGCATTATGCAGGGACCATCTTTAAAGACATCCATCAACATTTCAAGGCACCAGGGAAGTCAAAGGGCCTGAAATTCTCTTATGAATAAGCACTGCATAGTGTTGCCTAACAATTAAAGTATATATGTGGCAATATTAATATCAGAAAATAGCAGAACCCAATATAAATGATAATTAGGAGAAATGACAGCTAAGCAAAAAGGAGCGATAGCATCATTAGTGCCACTAGGGCCCTTTGTGAAGCACACTCTTCAGTGTACAGCTATATAAAAAGGAAGGGGGTGGGGAACAACAGCTTTTAATTAGGCCAGGTAGTTCTCTGGAAATTCAAACAATTGCCTAGACAGACTGCAATAATTTTCCTATTTTCAGAAGGGTCTGAGTATGGCTTTTCAAAGGATTTTCAGTTAGCCATTAAGTGCTTTTTGAAAATAGGACTTAAGCTTGATTCCAGAGCCTTTCTTTCACCTTCCCTCCATATTGTGTTAGTACCATGTAATGAGTGACAAACTGAAAGCCCTGAAGGCTTTTTAAAATACATTAAACCTAGAACATAATCAACTATACTTGGTGAAGCAGAAGATAGAATTCCAGACAGCTCTCATTTAACATTTCTTTCAGCCTCGCACATAAGGATTTTGTCTGTTTTGTAAGGATGATGAAACACTGTTTCATCCATGTTCACAAAACAACTTCATAAACTCTGAGGCAATTACAAGACGGGGGGAAAAAGAGGAAAAAGCAAAATATATTTGAAAATTGTTACTATCTAGCCAATATGATATTAATAACATTTAAACCATAACTCTCATACCATTTTTCACCACATCAAAGTTGATAAAAGTTCTAGCGTATTTTATTTAGGATATATAGCTGCCAGTAGTGCTTTCATTTTATATGAAAAAAATCATTGCTCTGTGTACCTCAGAGCTTATAGACATGCTTCTGTTGGTTCATGTTGGTCAATCTTTTAAGCGGTGTGTGTCCATTGGAAGACAAATAAAAGGCTGTGACTGAAATCCCAAATCCCAGCAGCTCTCAGTTACTGAAACAATCTTCTGCTTTGATTCAATGTAGCCTTCACAAAGGTCTCATTTTTGTGTGTGTGTGTGTGGTTACTCTTCAGCTTGTGGAAAGGTAGAATTCATGAATAAACCAGTGCTTGTCCCAGACGCCCTCCAACCCAGGAGTCTTGCAGCCTTCTAAGTCTCAGAGGATTCAGCCTTTAGTGTTTAAAAAGCAGCTGAATATCCAACTCCTTAATCCTTAACTGTGGTTTTGGTTTTGTTTGTTTGCTTTTTAAATCACCTAGAAAAAAATCCAAAACTACAGAAGACCCCAAACAATAGCTCTTAATGTCTAGAGCCTTACGCTGAAAAAATTATTAGGCTTCTCCATGCAAAATTTAGCTCAAAACCAATATTTGTATTATTAATTAGGTTATAAACATGTGTGGCATATTCGTGAATTTTTATGGATTTTAAATATGTAAATATGTATCAGACAGCAGCAAATAAATATTATGCTCATCAAATATACAGAAAACTTTGCTTTCAATCTCAAGGATGAGAATGGGCTGCCTATTTTTATGTGGTTTATAAATTCATTTTTTGGCACTTTTACTCAAGTTTAGATAATGCTACTGATTTCAGTTGTAGTGTTTGTGGGCAAAATTTGGTGTGAGAGCCAGATTAGTTATTCCTGTCTTTCCTCTTGGCTACACCTATCCTTTCATTAATGTTGAGTGAGACCTTATTGCCTCATTTGAAAACAAACAAATTTAACTCTGATCTGAATAAAATCTGAAAAAAAAAAACCCAAACCACAAAAAAACCCACACCACACCAAATGTTTCTGACTCCCTAAGGTGTCAGAAGACCCAGTCATATGGATAGACACACACAGTTATTTCCCCCTAAGGGATTTTAGAAGATACAAACATAGCTATGCAGCCATTTTTTGCAAAGGAGTTTGTATCATATTTATTTTGTTCTGTAACGCTTATGTGACATCAGTTTAAAGAATGACAGTACTCTGCGTGACAGTAAAATGTCACCAGTCACTGCGATCAGCCTCCGGAGCCGGACCGTCCCCGCGGCAGTTCGGCAGAGCGGCAAAAACTCGGCGCAGGGGGGTTTTGGGTTTTTTTTCCTGAAGCCGGGACACACGGGGCGAGCGGACCAAGCTCCCTCAGCAGGCCGGCATCTCTCGCGGGAAAAGAGGGCGAAGTGGGGCCGGAGTCGCAGCCTCCGCGGGCTATTTAAGGTCGAACAAAGGGGGTGTGGTGAGTCGGCTGGGAGCGCGGTTAGTCACGCGGCCCGGAAGAGCTATGGGTGCAACCCCGCCAAAAGCTGTTGGCAAAAGAAATATGGCGACCTAGATAGAAGTTCCACGTAAACATGTCGGTGCCCAGGCCTCCAGCTGCAGGGAGTGCCGGAGCCTTTCCCTGGGAATGGAGGACTGCGGGAACAGCACCTGTGTTCGCTGCGAGCGGGTAAATGATCTGCTCAGCCTGGTGGCTGAGCTGGAAGAGGCAGTGGAAAGGCTGAGGAGTATCAGAAGTGTGAGAGGGAGAGAGATTGATGGACTCAGGCCCTCCCACCCCTGAGACAAAGGCAACAGGATCCCCATGAAGAACAGGATCCCCTAGCCTTTTGCCACCAGGTAGGAGAAGTGGAACCTAAGAGATGAGGGGAAATATAAACAGGTCCCTTCTCAGGGAGGCAGGCAAATCTCCTGCCGGCCTCCCTTACCTCTGTGCTGAGGTTCATTAGTAAAGGTAATATCCAACTGGGGTTTCATATAGACATTACAAGCCTAATAATGGTGTGCAATAAAAGTTCTTGGTTTCATAAATCAGCTTTTATAATGCTAAAGCTGACATGCTTTTGTTTGGTGTATATTGGATGTACAGTGAATGGTGGAGTTTCAAATTTCCAGGTAAGTACTTGGGAAAGAAAAGCAGTCCAGTGCAGCGTGTGTTCCAGGAGCATAAAACCAGGATGGGAATGCTTTCTTTGCACTCGTTGTACCTTCAGCTTAAAGCAAAGGAGCAGTGGGTTAAAATACTGACATTAACATGAGATGATACAATCTATTTTCTCCTCACTGGAATGTAGATTATCAGGGATATATGTCTTCGTAAAAATACATAAGGTTTTTCATTAAATTAGCAACATTTCTCTTGGAAAAACAGCTTTAACAGCTTTAAAAATCTGTAATTCATATTTTGTAAAGAACTAGGTCTGCTGCCCAGAAATATGTATACACACAGAGGCTCTTATATGTTTTGAAAATAATTTCTATTAAAATCCTCTACTAAGAAAAAAAGTTCAGTGAGGATCCTTAGGTACACCTAGATTTGCTAGAACTTAGAGAACTCAGAAGAATGAATGGATGTTTTGCTGCACTGTAACAATGCAGTCTTCTATACTGCATACATCCTACTCCTATGAGATAGGACAGCTCAAAATCTACCCTGTCTCATGACTGACAACTGACGTTCCTTCAGGTCTACTGCAACAGCTGTATGCCATCCTATGCTGTTCGCAGCCAAGTCCCCAAAATACTGTCATGAGCGACAGTGTAGGTTGTTACAATAATAATTCCTTCAAGACCCCACATGTGCTTATTGGCATGGCAAGCACAGAGGACCAGGGATATAAATTGAATTGGATGCTTGTAACTTTATTTTCTCATTCAACTTCTTAAAGCCTGAATTGTTGGAATAGTTCTATTAACCTCATTGATCTGAACAAGATTGTCACTGCTTGTTGCACAGAGCTTTTAACAGCAAAGCTTGCAGGCCTTAGGCAAAGTAAGCTTACCTGAGAAGCTAAATCTCCATCTGGCTTAAAAAATAAAAAAGTAGCTAGTTTTGCCCCGAAAACATTTTGTTGCTTTAGTTACATATATGTCATTCTCTGCTTCCAGCAGCCACTTTGCACTCTCATTGCTGTTCTATCCTTGTGCTTGTCCTTGTTCTGGGTAATATATTTTCAGGCTCTTCTTTCCCTCTGTCGCTTCAGGTGCTCTCCAGGTTTTCCTCCCATCCCTACAAAGCTTTCTAGGTTTTTAACTTTTGGTAGCTGGAAATATTTATTGGTCTGATCTTCATGGTATTGCTGGAGTTAGGTTTTAAGAGACATATCATGATATTTTATATCTAGCACTGATTCAAATATTTCCTCCAAAGCAAGCCTTTATGGCATGGCAGAACTTTTCTCAATGAGTATTTTATATTCCAGTATTTTCAGGTGTTCAGTTTTTAGGGGATACACAGAAAAATGGATTTGAACAGGAAAGGAACGTGCAACATCTGCTTCCATTGAAGTGTATTTTTTATAATCCCTTTCTAGTAGGTGAAATACACTGTTAACAATTGCATTGATGTTCTAGGAAAAAAAAATTCTTCATCAGAAACCTTTTCAAAGATGTTAGTTTTCCTAACAGATTTACAGGTGGAAGGTCTTCCAGTTTGGATGTTTCAGGTATGGCACAAGGCAGTTTGTTTCTGAGGCAAAACCAGAAGTATCCCTAAGTAGGTTGAAAATAAAATCGTTTTTGTTTTCTTCTGCTTCAGGATGTGTGGCCAAATACTAAGAGAGTGCCTTCAAACTGCTGTTTCTCGTTCTTGTAACAAATAGTCGTTGAATAAAAAAAATGAACATAGTTTGGACTCTCTGTTGGGAATAACGTTTCAGAGGGAGGAAGGATGTATTTATCACTGAATGTATTTATTCAGTAGTAACTTCTTTCTTATTTTAAAGCAAGGCTAGAAAGCAGTGGTTCAAAAAAGATCAGGTAAGTGCTGAGTTGCATCATAGACATGGGCAGTGCAAGGCTGCCTGCACTTCACCATCATTTGTGCCTTAACCATTTATTTCAGTGTATAGTTGTGTGTGCCATCTGTGTCCATACAGTGCTAGAAAATTAACGCTTTCCACATAGACTGTGAACAGGAATGCTGATTAGGGTCTGCTGTGCTGGTGATTTCTTGGATAGGCTTCTGCTCACAGAAATAACTAATGTTACATAAGGCACAGAGTATGTAGACTTGTAACAACTCAGTTTATCACAGCTTTGCTGAACTGAGGCGAAAGCTTCCTTATCCTGCTCCAATTTGTTGAATTTTTTAGCTCCTTGATTATCAACATGTATTTTGTCTTGTCAAGTCCCTTAGGGAAAATTTTTCCCCTTGTGTTTTTTTTTGCATTATTAAAACCTCTGAAAGGTTTCACAAGTTCTTAACAGATGGAAGAAGATA
The DNA here is from genome assembly GCF_000690775.1 of Eurypyga helias. Taxonomy (NCBI): domain Eukaryota; kingdom Metazoa; phylum Chordata; class Aves; order Eurypygiformes; family Eurypygidae; genus Eurypyga; species Eurypyga helias. The sequence continues at coordinate 3,449 of NW_010227586.1, read as the reverse complement.
TTTTTTGCCTCTTTCTTTAAAGATTGTCTCCCAGGACACTTGACCCAATTTCTTTTCAGTTCTCATCCTTGATTGGCTCTAAAGGGCCCTAAAAACTCACACTAACCAACTTACAAACATACCTTGCAAGACCACTAGATTTGTTTACAATGTGATGGTGATTCTGCAATATAGCAGAATATTATGTTTCAGATATACCTGCCTCCTTGTTCCTGGTGTGAAATGGGGATTCTTTTAACACAGGACTGTATCCATGAGATGCTTAAGATTAACCTCCTTATAAGTATATGTATTTTTTGATAGGTTGTGTATATGTATGTATGCAGAGAGAAAGAGTGCATAATACATGCAATGAAGAATAAGTTAGAATACGAATAGTGTTAATGAGAATGCTGGTAAACAATTCAAAACATTTAAGATGAATACAATGACTTGTCTTCCCTTTTGATGAGATGGCAGACAAACCAGGGCTTGTGTGAAGAAAAGGGAAAACATTTTTAACATACGCTGCCCTTTTTGCCAGTTCTTTCCTTTCCCAACTTCCCTCTGAGCTACCATCCCCGACAGCTTCACTTCATGACCTGTCTCAGCACTAGCCATGTGGCTATGCACAGGCCACATGCAGTTTCTCAGACATTTGAAAGGTAGTACACATTCCTATGCATCTCAAGCAAACGTTACTGTTAGAGGAAAACTGTACGTGGAGTATTAATGGTGTGTGGGTGGGTTTGGTTTTTGTTTGTTTGTGGTTTTTTTTTTTTTTTTTTTTTTTTTTTTTTACTGAAGGCCTTAAGGGAAAAGTCAGTCTGCTTTGTAGGTGCTGCTGATACCCTTCAAGTTTCTGTTTGGCCAACAGGATATAAATGACTTTGGCCTGAATCTTTGTTCCTTCTGAGAGAAATAGGAATTTAGAAGGAGTTTTGACTTTGAACATGCTGTTTTGTGTAGGTTTCAGCATGGGTACCTCTTTTAGAAGAGGAATGCGTCATTTTAGCTATCCATTTTTAGTTCTTTGAGAGACAGGACACTCACCTTCCCTGCCTGCCTACCCCCCCTCCCCCCCCAAATGTTTACTTTGTAATATTAAATTCAGTGAGCTTTATTTAAAAAAACAGTGGGAAGGAGTAGTGAATTTGTGAACACTTAGTGATGTTCCTGAGAGTTCTGAAGAAAAGTAGGCTAAGGGGAATGATCCAATTGCCTTTATGGCATGGAAGAATTTTCGTCAGTGAGTAATTTATATTCCAGTACTTTCAGGTGTTCATTTTCTAAGGGATACACAGAAAAATGGACCTTCAACTACTGAGAGTGTGCTTACAGGGAAGGCAGAACCACAGTCTTTTCAGGAGCACAGTGAAATGATGAGCAGCAATAGGCACAATTTGCAGCAAGGGACATGCTAATTAGGAAAAAAGAAAGCATTCTCCACAATAAACAGCAGTCAAAATTGAACAGTTGTTATGGAAGATTTTTTCCAGAAAAGTCAGGATATCCCTTCTTGGGGATTTTTTGAGACTTGGCTGGATAAGGTGCTGAGGAAGCTATCGAGCTTTGAAGTTGCACAGCTCTGAGCAAGGAGTTGAACTAGATCATCTCTTCAGGTCCTCCACAGCCTAAGTTATTCTGACTGTATATAGCCATATTTCTAAGTCATAACAACGACCTGGTTCTCCACTTGAAGTTTTAGTTTTGCCCTTTTGATTAAAAAAAAAAAAAACACAAAAAAAACCACCAAAAAACCCCACCAAACCATCAAGCAAAAAAAAAAAAACACACACCCCAAAACCCCCACACAGTTTAAGCCTAATTTTTCCCTAGATTTTGCACAAAGTTAGGGAAGAGGATACTTGCATGCAAGACTGCCTCCAAGTCAGATACTGAAGCGACTTACAGATGCTTGAGGTATAGTGCTTAGTAAGTATGAAGGGTGATAGTAAATTTGGAAAAAAAAAACCCAAAAAACAAAAACCAACCAAACAAAAAACCCCCACAACACCCAAAACCAAAAACCCACAAAAAAACCAAACCCAAAAACCCAACCTTTTGATATTTTGTACAGAATTTTCTAAAGTTTAATAAAAACAACATGAAATTCCCTAAAATAAGTTTTTAATAATGAAAATGAAGCTGGTTAGCATGGTAAATGTTTAGTTTACATATCATGAGGTTAATATTTGAATTTTTTTTAACAACCATTTCAAACTCCAGGTTTTGGACTGTGGTCCCTTTTATTTGTTAGAATAGATGCTATTACTGAATTTATAGCACAGGTTTCTGCAAAATTCTGGATGCCACTGTAGATGGATCACATAGTTACAGGACATGCAATCAAGTTTACAATTACTGAGTCGAAGATATTGGTGCTAAGCTTATATTTAGACAAGCACTTGACATAACAATCAATGTGATACCAGGAAAGATTGATTGAAGTTGATCATGCCATAAGTCATTTTTGCTATGTGAAAAAAAATTAGGGGAGACTAATTAAAAAAGGCCTTATTGCCACTTGGCATATTTAGATTCTACTAAATGTGTAATATTCTTTAAGAAGTAATGAACAAAAGTGGCATTGATTCAGCACTTTTAGGAAAGTGCATGAAAACAAATAAAACTTGGAAAAAAAAATTTAGCTGCAGTAGTTACTGCAGGTAAAGATAAATCTATTTGAAATACACCTATTAACTTACAACTTTGCCTGTTTATTTCAGAAAGGGAATTAAAGCAATGATTGGGTACCCATGTAGTTTGCCTGGCTTTGGTTCTTAACCATGTCTGAAAGATTTGTGTGAAAAGTCCTGTTCTTTTTCAGGAAGGAAAACTGAATGCTTTCATTATTTAGAAAGGGAAATGCAACAGCGATTGGAAACAGTTTTTCATAATACAAAGTGAATATTCATCTTTCTAAGAAACACTTATCTTTAAGAAAATGTATGAGATTCTGTCATTGGCTGTTTAATAATTCCAGAAGTTGAGCGATTTACGCCAGACCTGGAGAGTGCTGTGTTTGCCTGCCATCTGTCCCAGCTAATCTCTGAATTCCAGCTATAAACGTGGATGATTTACAACTTCCCTGATTAATGGCATCTATCATTTTCTTCGTCACACAGAGCAATTAATCTCGCCCTGTCTCAGGGGTCCGCTGCAGTAAGAGGTTTAGGGGCAGAAGCAGGCCGCAAAAGTCCTTCTGGAAATAACACCTTTTTTGACCCGTTTCCCCCCTTTCCCTTCCCTCTTTTTCCCCTTTATTTCCCCTTTTTATATATGTATTTTTTTTCTTTCCTTTTTTCTCTCTGTCCCTGTTGGTTTTTATTTTTTTTTTTTCCCCCTTCTCCCTTCTGCCCTCCTGTTTCGCCCTCCTGACAGCGCACCAGCGCCGGGATCTCCCCGGCCCGGCTCTGCCCCTGCGCCCAGGCGCGGGTCGAGCTGGGCTCCGAGGGGGCGGCGGACAG
>NW_010227585.1:128773-165248 GCF_000690775.1 Eurypyga helias | reverse complement strand
CACCTCTGGGACCGAAGGGACCCATGCTCAGGGCGGGCGCTCCAGGTTGGAGGAAGCAGCATTGCCTTACAGCGGTGGCACAACTGCTGAGCGATCACTTCCCTCACAGTAAATAAGTTGCCAGGCTTTCAATGCTGCGCGGAACTTCCCCACTTTTAGGAACTCACCCACAGCTGTGAATTACTGTCACACAGCTTTTCGTTACACAAAAGGAAACTGGAAAGTACTTTCATACACCCCATCAGTCTCCATGTGTCAGTTCTGACTTTATTTTCTAAATACGAGGGTGTGCTAGAAGGCGCACGCTGTTGCGGCTGAGGCCTGCCATTATGCTGAAGCAGGAAAGAAGCAAAGATTTACCGAGAAAAAGAGGCCAGTAATTAAAGTCCTCATTTAGGAGCAAGGAAACCTGGGCTCTTTCTCCTGCTTCAAAAGAGGGCTTCACGTGCTAAACACCTCCTTACTAAATAGCCTCGCTAATAGTAAGGCTGTTAAAAATTGTTGGTGCCGTGGTAGTAAAATGAGGTTTCAGGATCACAATTCTGAATGTAAACAACTTTTTCCGTTCCCCAACTCCCAGTCAAAACAATTAGCAGTTTTGAAGTTGAGCATTACAGAACCAATTCCACCCGTGCCCAAGCACTGCTGAAAACCCTGCTGCGAGACCTAGTTATTAGATGCCTAAATACCAGTGTCCCCAAAAAATGCAGTTAATTTTACCTCTTAAACTTGGCATTATGCAAGCAAATTTTGTGGCCAGAAAGTCCCACTCCAGTGCAAACTTTTGCGTTTGCCTTTTTAGATAACCTGAAGAAATTGATTATTTTCTTGCTTGACGTTTTATTAATGCTTTTGCTGAGTCTGGCTCAGTGTCCTTCCCAATTATTTGCCAGGGGATCTATATGTTTCCAAACCAAGTTCGTGCATGCATGTGATTCAGGTAAGTATACTAACACCCTTTTTGGTCATAGCCTTTCTGGATGGTGACCTCATGACTCACAGTCATCAGATCACATGTTTGCCTAAGATTTCCAGGTAAGCCCAGCTTCCTTTCAGAACAGTAAGAATACCAATGAATGCTGACTTAAAAAAGGGATTTTAACCACAGTAACTTAAAATATTTGAAAGATTCAGGTCTTGGAAACAACAAAAGACCTGCCCCCCTTTGTGATGCTTACCTTGCCATGAACAAACCCAATTAATTAACAGCTTACGCTGGGCTTTCTTATCTTTTTCCTGCAAGTCTTAAGGTGTGGTCATTGATTAAGACCCCTGAGATTTCTCTTCTCTGTCAAGAAATGTCCCAAGTCCTTCTATAAAGTCCACCTTTCTCTTCCAGGACATCCATGTGATTTGCCCTGTAAGCGGGCCAGGAGCAGAGACCACAGATAATGGTTCCCTCAGTGTTTCCCTTTAAAACAGATGTCAAGAGTCTCACATGGAACTCACTAAATGAGGTTGCCTTCAGTAAATTTATACTTGGGCAGTAGCAGCATCTCCCCTCAAGAACATAACATGACAGTGCACCCTGACACACTGTCTCAACCAGAATCATACTTACCTACTCCTCTTGACCACAATACAAGCCCACAAGATCTGAGATTTTTTTTTCAGGTTTCTTTTGGGGAAGTGCAAGGAATGGGAGAAATAAGTGTTACATGTCTGAAACACCTACTCAGTTATGTTTATATATTTGTTTCCATTATGTCCAGAAAAACTGCAGTATACACAAGTTCATTTTAAGCCACGTTGTGCTTTTGCAGGTTTAGGGGTTTTTCTTTTCTTTTTATGTATGCCTAAATATTATCAGTATCAGGCAAACCTTTATTACTCTTTGTTAGAAATAAAGTAGCATAATTTATGAGCTTCTAAGAAGGTTCTCAAGCCTCTGGTTATCTACAGGATATAATTCTCTGTCAGAGCATGAAATGGCAGCTTTCTACGGTAAAAAAAAATCTTTCAAAAATCTTAAAGGAAATTGCATCTTACTAGTTCTGATGTAATTCAGATATGACGTAAGGCACAGTACGACTCTATGGCTTGTTGATATTCTTGAGTTTTGAAAATCTGCTGACAGGCTTGAAAACTTCAGAGATTTTATTTTCTGATAGTTTTTCTTTCCCACGAGTTTCTATGCCACTATCATGAAGAAATGTTAGGTAGGTAATGTTTTTCTAATAGGTGAAGATAAATTTCAGAAAATAGTTATAAAAAGAAGTTGCAAGACTTTTTCTATCTGAAAGACAATAGAGCCTTTTGTATCCTAAAATATGTTTGACCACACAAGAAGGTCATTCATAATAAACATGCTGATTGCCTTCCAGCTCAGATTTATGGTTACAAAAACCTTTAAAATAAACATGTTTTCTGGTAATCAATATTAGCCTGATATTGTATCAGTCCCTAAGCATAACTTAACTGAAGATGGAATAATACAAACTGGTAATAGAACTGGTCGTTAGAATATGAATCTACCCCAGATTTCCACACCCTATCTATGTGGTTTGTCATAAGTCAAAGTACATGCTTGCCACATGTTTTTATTGTTCCTTAAGCTAGGAATGTAACTGATTCAAACTATGCAACCATTTTCAATTTCTCAAATATTGTTATTTTTGCATGTGTATATCTTTAAAACTATGGATCACTTCTACTTGCTGCATATTTACTGTATTTAAGAAGTCCAAAACAAGCTGCACAAGCAGCAAATTGTTAAGATAAACTGAGGGAAGCAATTGCTACGCCTTCCTTCATGGATGGCCTAGAAGTAGCTCTGATATTTACATGAAGTTTGTCAGCTATCTAAAAATATACAGAAGAACTGATTTTATTTGTGACTTTTAATGAGATTATTTCTCTTTCTGCTGTAAAAACAACACATATTCCCATTGAACAGAGTCCAAGGTAGGTAGCAAGGTCTAAGTTCTAAACTTGGTCTCCTGCAATCTTTTCAGCCTCATTTAAAGCAGAGGTAATAAAATTCATTCACTGGTCTCCTCAAGGTGTTGAAAAGGTTAAATGTATTTAGGTTTTGGAGCTTATGAAGCATTTTAAGAAATGAAATGTTAGCCACATCTAAACCAACCAGCATATCTAGGCCTTTTATGATTTGAGCTTCACCACTATTGTTACAGTATAGCGTTGATATTATTGTGAATAACATATCAGGAAAACTAACCTTGGAAATTAAATCATGCATTACAATTTTTGCAAGCAGAGTTATAGCATGAGGTAACATATTTCACTCAGGAGAACACAAAAATGCTGCAAAGCTTCAGAAAAATGATAGGACTGTAGCTAAGAATAAGCACAAGAGTTGAGATATCTAGGTTCAGTTTTTGCACTTGTTATCAACTGTTTATGTGACCTTGGGATTCCACTCAGTCAGTTACTCTGTGCATTATAACTCAGTTACTTTTGTATGTCTCACTGGACACCATCTTACTTTTTTACTCAGACCTGAAACCAGTTTTACCCATACCCCATATTTTAATGTAATTGTATAGTAGTCAGTCTGATTTCCAAGAAGCAACGTAAGATAGTTGCCTGTATCATATGATGGATTTGTATTTTTAGACTATCTCTTTATAAACTAGTTAATGTTCTTCTTTACAGGTACAAAAACACAATTGCAGCTTTTGTCATCTTATTTAATGGCTGTATGTGTGACCTTAATGCAGTCTTTGTTTTCTTAAAACTACTGATGGACTCATGAGGTATTTCCTTTAAGCTATTCTGATATTGATATATGACTTTTGAAAAAAATTGCATGGTGTAATAGGGATATAGTATTTACTGATCACTTTTATAACCTACTGATTTTTTTTCTTTACCAGTTATGGTGCCAGTTAAGTCAGAGTGCATTTCTGGCTTATGTATTGTATATTGCACCCGATTACACATGCAAAATCTTCTAAAGGCAAGAAATTATTCAGATTAACTGAAAGACTCTTTCTGATTATAAAACCACTCATAAACCAATAGTAACGTTTGCTCTGAAAGCACCTCTGGTGTAGTGGCGATGGGTAAGTCAGAAGCATGTAACTTGACCTCAGCCTCAATGGGAGTCTGCAAAGATGACAGTTCAAAATACATCCCTGGGACAATGTGAGATTTCTGGAAATTAAAGAGGGTCTATTTACTCCCTTTTGCCAAAGCATACAGTACAGTCGGACTAACCCACCCCATGTCCTGTCTGAGCCAGCACCCAAACCTGTTGATACAGCCCTATGGGCTGGTGATCCCCCACTTTCATGTACACTGGTATGTGTTTCAATCTGCAGATAACCTGAGAATTTTGTCTGGAGTACTGCTTTATTTGAATTAATTGCTTATGAGGAAGTGAAAGCATGTCCTATGTGTAAGATTCAGCTGAGTTCACAAGCCTACAAATGAAAACAGCATATTTATTCTAGCAAGGCAAGGGGGTTACGCTCTTGCTTCAAATCAAAGGCATCTAACCAAGAAAAAAAAAATCAACAAACAAACTTGGCATCAAGCTGCTGCTTAGGGTTTCTTCAAGAAATCTGTCACTAGAAAATCCTGAGGGGTGGCTTCAATACTTTATTTTCACAGTACCTGTGTTGAGTGTGGGACGTTATCCCAGCACTTCTGTCTCATTTGTATTTACAGGTTTTGAAGCCACTTTTGAGCACAAATGCAGCTTCAAAGCATGTGGTGAGCTCCTTTACTTTTTTCTTTGTTATTGCTATTATTTAGGGGACCTAGTTACCTTGGCATAACCTCCTGTCATCTTTGAGAAGTCTAGCAGAGCATTCTTAAACTTATTTAAAGATAAATCCCTCTGAGGAACTTCCCTGCATATCAGAGTGCTTAATTTTTCCCATATTCATCTTTTGCACAGTCCATTGAATTGTAATAAATCACACGTCATTAAGGTTTTATCTACGCAGCACTGGATTGCTCTCATTCTACAGAAACCACATATGACACATTTAAAGGTGTGATTAGTTTTAAAGGTCGCCATTTCAGAAACCTCCTTCCCTCTTTCATTTTACTTGTTGCCTGAGCAAATTTGGCATAGAAAGTAATGAAGCACAATATACATCGCAGAACTATTTTTAGAGAAAAAATTTTCCAAGTATAATCACAGTCAAAATTGTATATGGTTCAACATAATTTCACACTTTTATTTATGACTGATGAAACACATTATCTCTCTTCTGCTTTCTCTTTTCCTCATGGGCTTCTGCCCAGCCAAAGGAAGCAACCCAGGATAGTTGGCTCACTCACCTTAATTCTGTTGATATTAAAGGGACAAAACTGGAAGCTCACTGTATATATGAATGATACTTTAATAGAAAACTCATAATGAAGATACCACATCTGACCATGAAAAATTTCTTTTAGAAGATAAGAGGTATCAAGTCTTCCAAGTTTTACTACATACATTCCATTTCACATACAGTTTCCTTAGTTTTCCGTCTCTTCCAAATAACAAATTGAGAAACAGCCTGAAACGTAAAATGCTAAAAGAAAAAAGTAGGCAAGCCACCTGGGGGGTACCAGGTAGTACTGGAAGTACCAGTAACCTCAGTTACTTTAGGTAAACAAACAATGGCATGAGTATTCTGCCTACAATGTTAAATTAGATTGCCATTTAAGAAATCTCATTCAAATACTGAACTTATGTTACAACCATTGCTGAAACTGGTCACACTACACCTTTCTATATCTAGAAAGTTATAGATCTTGCTATCTTTTCCACCTTCTTCTATTCATAAAATATGATCCTTCCTACAAGGGTTGCTTTTTACCAAGGGTATCTCTAAGGAGCAATGAAGGTTTAACCCTATTATTGAGCACAGCAGTATAACTGAGACTGACTTTGTCATTAGGAAAAGAAATACCATCAAGAGAAAACAACACTTTCTAAAGCGTTGTTTCTAACTCTCCCTTTCTAAAATTTAATTAAAATTACAATTAAATAAGTCTCATTTCAATATTGGACAGAAAAGCCTACAGTTTTTCTTATATAATTAAGCACTAACATTAAAACAACATCAAGCATGTTTAATAACTACTAAATACTATTGCTGATCACATCAAAAGGAATTTTTCTTTCTAGAATCAGTTTTTCCCAAAGTTTATAATTAGGTTATTACTTAATCTTATAAAATGAGACAAAACTGCAGAGAGGCTGTGGAAATTATGATCTTCTCCAGGTAAACAGTTAATCAAGCTTATGACCTTTTTGACACACAGTAGTAATCTTGTCCTTTCTTTACAGAATAGCTGGAAAGCCAATATGTCACCGAAGACTTGATTCAAGATAATTCAGTTTTGTACACATAAAGAAAAAAAACCTATGCAAGACTGAAATCTTGACGAAATCATTTTTCTTTATGCACACTGGTGCATAAATGGAATTCAAATTCCATATGCTGTTAAGCTACTGCACTACAAAACTTATTGCTTGTTTATGAGTGTTCAGAATCCTGGAGGCCTTCACAGTTCCTGCATACAAAACAAAATTAAAAGGGAATTAAATTTAAAAATAAAGCAAATTCTAGTTTAAATTAATGCACTAAACCCATTAATTGTCATTTCTACAGTGCAACAAGGGTCTAAATAAGCAGGAAAAAAAGGTAATGAAAACTGATTCGGGTATTTCAGTGGCTAGTGAAAGACCACTTTATCTTCATATCTGACATCAAACCTTACTTCTCTTGTGCCTGCAAGGAGTTGTCCATTGTAAGAGGAGCATCAATAAAAGTGGTTTGTATTTCTTTCACAAAAGGGAGGTATAGGAAATGTATATTACAGTTCAAGATGGATTTCAGGCAGAGTAGGTTTTCAGCTAAGTCAAGATTATCTCCTGTAGAAGAGTGTAAATAGGATATTTTTATCTTCCTCTACTTTCTTTCTATATTTTGTAGTTCTATGCTCAAGTAGTAAAGGATGGTTTAGATGGTCTGGAAGTTCCTTTTGCCAAAGATGAGGACCTTGCCCACCAAACATCAGGACTCATAAAGTCCCAGTCTGCTATCTCTTTGTCTTTGTTTATAGACAATTATTTGCTCCCATGGAATATTATTCAAACTACTCACAAATACTTACCAACAATTAAACTGAAAGAGAACACATAAAGAATATCAGCTGCTTCCCCACCGCCCCGACCACAGCTAACCAAAGACTGTGCCTGAGCAATTTGGCATAGATCAGGGCCAGAAATGAGAAATGAGAAAAACACAGTTAGCACCTTGATCCTATGTTCTGTGTGTGTTAGCTCTAACCCAGCTCAGCTGAGCACGGCTTATTTTTTCAACATTGGTTACTTGAAACCTCCAGAGAAGCTAACTTGAATATAATGGCAAATTCAGGCCAACACCACCATGCTGCATTTACATGAATACAGGAGTGGCCATGTACCTCGGGGTTTAGCACAGGCTCAGACTTCCTTCCTTTCTACACTCTGGAACTTTGCTTTCCTAACATGAGGCTTGTACACACTGATTCATAGTTAAGATGTCAAGTACTGTGACTCTGCTGGAAGAGATACACCTCTAACTCTTTTGTTCCATAATTATGTATTTCAAGGGGTTTATGACTTTCTTCAAAACATTCAGCGCTGGACGCTATGATAATAGTGCTAAATGAACCATTCCCATGAGCATATAATGTAATTTTAAGGCACGGTACAGCAATAGCACTTTCTTTGCTTTTCTTATACTATTATTGTTTCCTCACTCAGGCCTTAGAATACCAGAGACAGGAAGAAAAATCATTACACATATTTTCAAATATGAGTAGATCAATAAATGCACAAAAGTGCATTTATTGTCACATACTGAACTTTGAATTATGCACAGAGTATAAAGGTAGAACTAACTGGATCTACAACATAGAGTCTAACCTCTTTTCCTAGCAGAGCAAAGTCCACTTCCTTTGTTATCAGCTGTGCAACAGTGTTAAGGTATTTTGAAAAGAACATGTGCATCTGCTAGGAACGTGTGAATCAACACTAATTACCTGGTGTCCATATGTAATTGTAAACATAATAGCCTGTCTCTTCATCCTACCCCTATGGGCTGGATTCTTTCCTAGTTAAAGAATATATTTTAGGCAGGGATTTCCAGTGAGACTGGGGATCCACAGTGGCCAAATCTGTGAGTTTCTTCTGATATGATATCCCAGAACCGTTTTTCTTTGTGTCTCTTTTTCTGTGTGTGTGTCTTGTTAAATTCTGCTCAGGATTTTGTAGTAAAAGCTGAAAGATCAGATGATAGTTTCACTATTTGGCTCTGCTGGAGAATGGAGTAATAGTGTCCTTATCAAGTCTGCTTATCCAGCTGTCTCAACCTGGTCTTTGTAGCTGGTGTGCTGCCTAGTAAACCATTTCAGATAACTGATCCAGACTGAATTTAACTTCACAAACATACAAGCCTAAGGTAATTGCAAAACTCCAGCATTAAATGTATGATATAAATTCTATTTAAATGACCTTTGTACTAGATTCGTCATACTGCATTGGAAGGACTTCCTCTTTCATATATGTCATCTATTACAGTACCTTATTTTCTTCAGTATTCTCTACACTATATATTAATACAGGGACTCATATTTTCAGATAATATCCACTCACTTTTCTGTAATATCTCTGAATTACTCATATTTTTTTCATAACTTACATCTGCACATCAATAATTGATTTAGTATGAAGTAAACTAAAAAAATATATATGGTGGAAAATATCCAGAGCTGATGAATCCAGCTGTACTATGGTTAGGGGAACAATACGGATTCACACTGAGGAATCAGTCTATGAAATACTATAGAGTAAATATATAATATATAATAATGCATTTGTACCCATCTTCAGTTTTTCCTTACCACCTCCCAGAACTTCTGGGTAAGCAGATGACACTTTTCACTTCCTGTATGTGAAAGTGTGTGTTCTTTTCAGAGCTCCTTTTTTACTAGAAATAATTTCAAAAAATATGGAGATGCTGGACTATCAGAAATGGTAAATAGGTTAATGATTCACATACCTTTTTGTGTTAGCTATGCAGTACACTATGAGTATGATCAAGCAAACTATAATGAGTCAAAAGAAACTTTCATTTTGAATTTACTAATTAGGGCTGGTTTCAGCTCATGCATTTGATTAAAGACACTATATCTTTCATTGTTATTTTTAATATTTATACATTTCTTCACATCTTCAAAGCACTCTGCTGACATTACCTTATTAGTTCTTGTAATGCTTAGATGCAATTTTCAGTGTGCTTTTATATCACACTCCCACTTTAATTGCAGTATAAAGCTGCATCAATTATATTTATAATGGGCGATGAAAAGGAATGTTTAGTAGGAAAGCCACACCAACAATTTGTGTAGTACATTTCTTAAGCTATAAAATATTTTGGTGTATGTGATACTTCAGATTTAGCCCAGTACTGAAATCTGTTTATGAGGGTTTCTGTCGTCCCCTGGTGCAGCACAGTGCTAACTAGCATCAGTAAGAGAAAGTCAGTGGTGTTCCTCCACTTGTTTTCCTTGCTGTCCCTGATGAGACTTCTTTTCCTGAACTTGCTGTGTGAAATTGAAATCATTGCAAATGCTATCACTGAGGTATCAGTGCTCAAATTTCTACCCACTGAAGACCCATGAAGAGCACAGGAGCCCTGCCTGGCACTGGCCCTGCTTCCTCCCAGGTTGCAATCCCCTGCAAAAGCTATCTATTGCTAATAAATATTTTTGCTAATCACAAAATCAGATTTGTAGATTCTTGCATTGCTGATACCTATGTATAATTCAAATACATCATCCAGACTGCACAGCAGCTTGGACTCATCCCATCCCATGGTGAGAGGGCTGGAGCACCTCTCCTGTGATGTAAGGCTGCGAGAATTGGGCTTGTTCAGCCTGGAGAAGAGAAGGCTCCGGGGAGACCTCATTGCAGCCTTCCAGTACCTGAAGGGCCTACAAGGAAGCTGGGAGGGGACTTTTTACAAGGGCCTGTAGTGACAGGACAAGGGGTAATGGGTTTAAATTGAAAGTGGGGAAATTTAGACTGGATATCAGGAAGAAGTTCTTCCTGGAGAGGGTGGTGAGGCACTGGAACAGGTTGCCCAGAGAAGCTGTGGATGCCCCATCCCTGGAAGTGTTCAAGGCCAGGCTGGATGAGGCTTTGAGCAACCTGGTCTAGTGGAAGGTGTCCCTGCCCATGGCAGGGGGGTTGGAACTAGTTGGTCTTCAAGATCCCTTCCAACCCAAACCATTCTATGCTTCTATTATCTATTCGATAACACCAAATGAAATAGGGTTGTCAGAAAATGGTGTCAAGTGACCTACAGCATTTAATGTTAGCTTACAATGAAAACACTTCCTCATTGTTGGTGACTATATAATTATGAATTCACAATAATCTTGATTTCATGCATACTGATCATTTACAGCCACTGAAGTGAGAAATTTCTCATCACTCCTGAAATTTAAGTCACTGCTACATAATTGAGTTACATAACCTCCCTCAAAGGTGTCTGGTATACACTGGGATCTCTTGGCAATCCTTGCCCTTAGTTACAGAAGAGCCACCCCTTTCTGTCACCTAGTAACTTTTTAATAGTCAACATCAACTCAGAATTTCTGAGCAAGAGTATGACTCGTTAGTGTGTGAATATAGTACTTTTTCCAGCATTGTTTAGGATACAAACACTAAACAGTGTAGTCCGAACCAAGGACAACACCTCGTGGAAGTGTTTGAGCAGAAAAAAAATTGTAGTAGTATATTCTGAATATAAAATAGAAATGGCTGAAGGTAAGATTACACCGGCAGGCAAATCAGGCCAACTCCTGGAAAAAATCTGGGATCTGAACTCGCTAGCGAGAGATGTGCTTCTGAAAAGTGATCTGGATAATGAAGGTATAGCAGAGTATGTGCTTAAACTGACCTCTTTAACAAAAGAGATGAGCAGATCTCTCACCCAACAGCTGGAGAACATTGCGGAAGGTCTTCAAGACACTTGCTACTTGCTGAGTGCTCTCCATGACAAACACAAGCAACTGACTGCAAGTCCAAGTAAGTATGAAGGGACTTACCTGTAAAGAGAATGGACTGGGTGTATTGGATGCTAAATTCTGCCAGGAGATGATGCTGGGGGACCTTACTTTTCATCTGTTAGTATTTCTGTATTTGGTCATTTATTAGACCAAATGAATTCATACTTCAACAGTTGTATCACAGTGTTTCTGAGTCTATTGATGAGATTCAGTGTGAGACTTGTGGGAAAGAAAAAAATAGCTAAACAGAATTGTTTCAAAGTTTTATAAATATTATGATTTGGTGGGTTTATCTTGGCCAGACACTAGATGCCCACCCAGCAACCTCCCCTCCTCAACATAACAGGAGGGAAAAATAAGACAAAAAAGCTCTGACATCAATAGAAAGACAGGGAAATCATCTCTTACCGTCATGGGCGAAATGGACTGGACTTAGGGAAATAAAATCAATCTATTGGCAATTGAAATAGATTTGGATAGTGAAAAACAAAGGCAAAAACTAAACAAACACCTTCCCCCATCCCTATTTTTTTTCTAGGCTCACCTTCAATCCTTCATTTGCAATTCCTCTACCTCCTTCCCATCCTGAGGAGCGTAGGGGGATAAGGAATGTGGGTGGCAGTCAGTCCCTAACAGTTGCCCTCTGAAACTCCTTCTTCCTCACATTTTTCCCTGCTTTGGGATGGGTCCTTCCCACAGCCCACAGTTCCTGTCAGGAAAGCTGGGCTCTTCACAGGCTGCAGCTTCTTCAGAGACTATCTACTTTCTCCAGCGTGGGGTCCTCCACAGGCTCCACGCTGGTCTCTCATGGTCTGCAAGGGAATCTTTGCTCCACGCCTGGAGCACCTCTGCTCCTTCTGCTCCAGCTTTGCTGTTCGCAGGGCTGTCACTCACACTTTTAGAATCATAGAAGCATAGAATGGTTTGGGTTGGAAGGGACCTTAAATGTCATCTAGTTCCACCCCCCCTGCCATGGGCAGGGACCCCTTCCACTAGCCCAGGTTGCTCCAAGCCTCATCCAGCCTGCCCTTGAACACTTCCAGGGAGGGGGCATCCACAACATCTTTGGGCAACCTGTTCCAGTGCCTCACCACCCTCTCTGTGAAGAATTTCTTCCTGTCCTCTCTCCTCACTGTTCTCTGGTATTCTTGGCCTTTCTTAAATATCTTTCCACAGAGGCAGCACCAGCATTGCTGCCAGGCTCAAACCAGTCCATTGTGGAGCTGGGTGGAACAGACTGGAACCGTTTGTGTGTGGCATGAGACAGCGCCGACATCTCCTCACAGGGGCTGCCCCTGCAGTCCCCCACTGCCAGCACCTGTCCAAGTAAACCCAATATGTGTACTTTACAGTCCTCCACAAGTAACAACAAAGTTGGAGAAATAACTGGAAAAATAAGAAAGAGTTCTGACATCTTAATGTACAGACATACAGGAAATCCAATTTTTTGCATAACAGTGTAGTTATCAAAGTGCTATTTATCATGTGGACCAATTCAGGATTTTTTTCCTGAAAAAAAAAAAAAAAAGTAGGATTGTTTTGTGATGATGAAACAACTCTCTTTACTCAGAAACAACATTTTAACAAACATGCGTCAAAATAGAAAACTGACATTTCTGCATCTAATAATGGTCTAAACTGCATGATGCATAGAGAGAAAGACTCCAGGCAGATATCTTTAGCTATGCTCGCATTTATAAGCCTTTGTTCTGAAGGTTTATAAAGTGTCCGTGATAACAAAAGAACATTTTTGTAGCAAAAAGACCTGCTTTCAGACTGCAAGATCAAGCTAACTTTGCCCTGTTGGACTCATGGCCAGTGTGATTATTTTGTGGTTTTGTTTAGATTTCTAAGAATTCAGTATCATTTTCTTTCCAAAAAAGTACTTTTCCTTGTCTGACACTTTCCCATAAAACAGTGATCAAAAAGATTTGAAGAAAGTTGCATATAAAGTGCCACTGTATCCCAAAGCCGTGTTATCAAACATCAGAAAAGCACGGATTACAAAGTGTTAGAAAAGTGATGGTGGCAGAGGGTAACAGAAAAGAAGATTTATTTTGAAGTTAACCTCAGTAACAGAATGCAAGAAGTGCCTTTTCATGCAACACAGCCAGGTAGTGTAACATTACAAGGCCACGTCTTTGTTTGGCTTTAAGCACTGCAGTATTAGAAAAGTCATACCCACAGCATCGGAAAATGCCATTGTTTCAAATAACCCTGTTATCTTAAAATTTGCTTTTAGGTAAGTTTGAAGAAATGTACAATTTGTTTTGGGGTTTTTTTGTTTGTTTGTTTGTTTACAAAAAGCAAAATTCAGAGAGGAAACAGATTAATTTTGGCAGTTTTACCAAAACTTGAACTTTGCCATATAGTGAGACTGGGAAGTGGTCTTTTACAATCTCTTACACAAACAAAGGTGTACAAGCTATGTTATTCCAATCTTTTGTTTTATTTCTTAGCCCTGTTAAACTACTTAGAAATACTTTTTCACTATGGTACGAGTGCCTATAGACAAACAGCAGTATTTTAGAACAAACCTATTTTTTTCTTTGAACTACCAGTGGAAAAAAAAAAAATTAGAAACTGTTTACTTTTTTTTTTTTCCTTTAAATAAAGTCAAAATCCAATAACAAGTCATTTGGGAAATAAGAAAGTGTTGTAAATGAATCATTTTTAGACTGAGTTCAAGAAGAAAAAAAAAATTTCTGAACTGTACTCTTCGTAGGTTTAAATTAAGGAAAAGTGTAAGATCGGAAAAATGAGGGATCATAAAATAAATATGTTAAAGATGAAATCTTACATGAATGGCATATATTGATTGCATGTTTTTTGTGCATCCTTCTTCTCCAAGTGTTTTTAAATTATATACAAGAGCAGCCTCTACCATTCCTATACCTGGATGTCATAAACGGCTGAACTTCATCATTGTATATGATGTTTCTGATGCCTCTTTAATATTGATCCCATGTATAACAGCTTTGTTAGAGACCCATGTGTTAGAATCTTGCAGCATTCAATTTTAGGTAATGTATATAATTAAAGTTAAGTTGTAAGGCTCTTCCCAAATTGATTTGCCTATTGTTTACCAATTCCATGCTTTAGATTGATTGTCATTAAGAACTTCGCTAGTGTCAGATCACTGGAAAGCTGTTCATTAGAGTTGCCACAGTAGTACTTTGACAAATACATAGTTGTACCTGGACAAATATAAAACTGTACTTGTCCATGTTTAATTCTTCAGTAATTCACTCAATAATAAGCAATAAATGCAAAAATGTTAGATGGAAATCAGGAAATACATGGTGCACAATATACTGAATGGCACCATGGAGTTAGGTGGAATTCATTAGGTATGTGTATAAGAGTTTTCACATTTCTGCTAACTTGCATAGCAAAATTATTGAATTACCTATTTTTTTCTTTAGAGTACAATGGAATTGCAGATTATCTGCAGAAAATGAAGGATTGCATGATAAATACCATCTCACACCTTCAAAAGGAAGAAAATAAACTTTTTGCTCCTAGCTGCAGTGAAGATGATGATTCTCAGATCCAGACTGCTCAAAATCCTTCTAGGGAAACAGATGTGTGTTGTTCTGAAGAAGCAACAGCGTCTGTGCAAGCACCTTCTAGTCCCCATCATCAGTTCCAATCCCTGAACAAGACAGAAAGTCAGAATGTTAATCAAATCCAGCCAAGTGAAACTAAAACTGCAGAAAAAGACATTGTTGCATCATTAGCTGAAAACATATTTGCTCAAGAACAGGACATTAGCAGAGAACCTCCAGTGCAAAGGGAAGATGGTGAATACAGACTACTAATGAACTCTGTTACAGAAAAAGAAGATAAACCTCATGAAGGTAGCTCTGCAACTGAAACGTCTGCAGAAGTGGTTTTCCAAGATGCCTTTACAAGCAGTGGGGAAGGCATTTTATCTGGGACATTGGGGGACATTCATGACAGAACTGTCATGAGTCTTTTTGAACAGAAAAAAAAGGCAGTACTCAAAGAATCTTCAACCGTGGTAGAAAGTGAAGAACACAGACTGACAGAGCAAATGGAAGACAGTAAAATGGAAAGAAATAGTGAGATTTGTAGAAATTACCTAACTACCTTCACATCTTCAGCACAAACATGTGATCTTACTGCTGTGAATCCTTCTGTGAATGACTCTGAAGAAGTACGGAAATCTAGGCACATGGTGTAAGCACATATTACTCTTTTTAGGAACACGTACATAAATATTGCTTATTAGCATACATATAAACTTAATACGCATGCACCGAACAGCTGTTGGTCATGCATATAATGGGAGTTTACAACTTAAGCATGCACAGTGAAGATCTTCCATTTGGTCTAAACTCTAATTTTCAATTTGATTACATAATTTTTTTTTTTTTTTTTTAATGCCAGAGAAGTGCTGATTCACAACCAGTAAAGCCAGTAATTCCAAAATTGTCGGAAAACAGTAGGAAAGGACACCAAATAGTCATTTCTATAATAATTTGTTCTGAAACTCGGTAAATCTAAAAACTTTCATGATTTTCCCATATATTTGTAAACATATGTTTTTGTGAATTATCTGCTTATGCTACAATGTAGCACATCATTAAAGTATTTAATTGAAAACAGAAGACACCCCACCACCTAAAATACAAAGAATAATATTTTATATTCTTTTTCTCCAGATTTCTAGCGGAAAAGAGTGGTAAGAATGAACATGAATTAGCTTGTGTTATTCAAGCCCCTGCAACTACTCTGGAAAATCTGAAGTGTAAGATAGTCAATGACACTAGTTCCTTGGTGGTGGATGATTCTGAGGAGCTGGTCAGCAATGTCATCAGTATTGAATGCTCTGATTACGAGAAAGCAATCCCCTTCCCTATCAACATTGCAATTCCATTTACTTCATGCTTCAGAGGAAATTATCGAGAGATTATGGTGAAGGTGACTGATGTGAACTTTCAATCAAATTACTTAACTCCTGTTTCTTTGGAGAGATACCAAGGAAATCATAAGGTTGGTAACCTCTTATCTGAGTATTGTAAAAGCATAATTCAAGGTTCCCTGTTAAGCCTCTGCAGAGTTATACTAGTAAAGTTGTCATTATTAAGTTATATTGCCCGTTACATAGGGTTAAATTGAACTTTTCTTCTCACTTCCTCAAGAACTAATTCTGTTTGAAACCTAGCATTTAACAAGGCCCTTTTCTTTGCTTGTCATGTTAAAGCAAGTGCTTGATCCCACAGTAGTAATGACTGAGTAGTGGTTCATGATTTTTGTAAATAACTGTAACAAAAGTAAAAACTTAAGAATTATTTTGCATTCAGATCATGGAGAAGTAACACAATTCTGTGTGTATGAATCTAAAGTCCATCTCAAAGAAACACAGGATAGGATTTTTTTAGCTGCAAAAGAATTGCACTGGGCCAGTTTACGAGCTTATTTCATTTCACCCCAATCATATACTGACATTACATGAGATGCAATTAATGACATTACATGATAACTAGAGATCATCGGATGGGCATGCAGGTGGCCATAATATTTAATTTATTTTCATTTCACAGCTTGCTCTGTAAATAATGTTTCCTTCTCAAAATGCTCATCTGCTGTGGAACGCAGCTTCCTTTCCCTCCAATGTACTCTAACCCCATGTTTTATTTACACAGGAAACCTTTGCAGAGGTGAAAATTTATCAGCTGGGTTTTTTTTCTGTCTTGTCATGCTTAAAAAAAGAAAAATTTACTGTTCCAAAGACAGGACTCTTGCAAAAGCTGAGTGTGGATTCAAGAATCTCATTCTATTACCCTCCAGAAACATTTAGTTCTCCAGCACACATGCAGTTAAAGGTGAGCCTGAAATACATAATATTTGTTCCATAAGTCTGTTATCTGATCAGTTCTGAAGCAAGGATGCCAATAATGTTAAAGGACAAGCTGTTCCATTATTAAAAGTGAAAAGTGGTTGCAGCTCAACTTCCTGTATACACAGCAAACATTTTCCTGTCAACTTTGTTAGAGCCACATAATATTATCTGTAGTCAACATGATATCTCTAGCTAAAAAGAAGAATGCTCTACCTTTGTTTGATATACTTCAGAAAATAGAGCTGTTTTCAACAATGATGTAAGCATCAACTCCAGACTTCAACTTTTTGGCCCAGTGTTTAAGTTAATGGAACAGTTTTTCTCACCTGACCATCATCATTTGTACAAGGCAGTGCAAAAGAAGCTTTTGTCGCCTTAGTTTTACGCTGACAATAATCTCAAAATTTGCTTCAGTTATAATTTGATTCTCCCTTCTCCCATAAAAAGACATTGATTCTAAAGTACAGAGAAAGTAAAATTAATAGAGGAAAAAATACAGATTTGAAAAATCTTAGAAAATTAGCAATCTCTGAGGGAGCTCAGGAGTTTCAAAACTTGAACTCAAAGCAGGAACAAAACCATTAAAATATTTTAGTCATTAAAGTTTCCAGATTGAAAGATGACTTTCAAGCACTTATTTGTGAATTCTGTGAAGTGCTTGATCGGCTAAGTTTGTTTCTGGGTTATGGATAGGAGCCTAAAGCTTCTGTGATAGTCTAATCCAATTCCAAAAAGTGAATCAATTTGTAAAGAAACAGAAGTCTAAGAGAATATTTATTCATTTCCAAATTAACTGTACAACTGTTTTCCATATTTAGGTTCAGCCAATTGAACCATCATTGGTTTCCGCACTGAAAGCAAGACACGATATGTTCCACTCAGTGGTATCTACTAGTGCACTGGTTTATGTCCTGCATCCTTCAGCCCAGACATTTAACAACTCAATCACTATAACTCTGCCTTGTCCTCCAAATCCAGAAAAAAAAAGGCAAGGAGATGAAACAGAACATGCGAGAGCTATCAGTGCTACAGTAAAGAGGGTTGCTATGGCATACCATCCGTGGTAAGAACAACTGCATTACAAATTCAACATTTTCAAAACATGAAAACAAATTAATTGTAACAGTTGCTGATTAATATTTTTTGTATTAAAAATGTGTTAGTTTCTTAATAGAGTCTGCTATACTTAGAAGTATTGTTAGAAACACTGGAGCAAATCCCCATAATTCTCATGCTATAGCTTCACCATGAAAATTCGTATGGTCAGGATGAAATATGCATGGGTTTTTTTCTGCAAGAAATTTTCAGCCATTTTCACTAAAGCCAAACATTGAACATAGAAAATAACCATGTCTCAAAGCTGCTGTAATCATTATTTTACCAGTTGGTGGTTTGACTGCCCTGGCCTTTGAATTTTCTGGTCTCTGCTTCTACACACAGCAATGGCTGCATGAGTCAAAACTGATGATGCAATGGTTTGGAGTATGTCAGTTTTGTGGTAATTGACAAACTACATGAAGAGTCAGATTTTTCCAAATGACTCACTAAAAATTTCTAAAATTCAGACCTTTTGGAGTGTCTTTAAAAAGCATTAAAACATGGGGACTCCTAAAAACACTCTGAATTTCAGTTTTTAATGGGCAGTTCAATAAAATCGTGCAAATGAGAATATGTAAAAAAATTTTTGGTGAAAAAAAGCCAAAGCTGACCTCTTCTCAAAAGAGCTTGCACTCACAATGGTCTCTTAGACTATATATCCATCTTTATCACAAAATTCATATTTGGGAATGGTGCTCACCTCAGTTTACAGGAGATTCAAATTTAATTTCCTTTACCAAAAGCATTTAATTGTGTCGCAGTATCCTCATGGCATCTGTCTGTTCTTAATACTAGTCTAAATGTCATTTTAGATTCTCAGTCAAAGCACATCTATTGAAAGATCATGGCTTCAGTGCTTATTTCTATACCAATTCCTTAGAAAGTGATGCCAGCATTTTCCTGTATTTGCAATAAGACTTAGGCTGTATGTTTGAGAAATGCTTAGGGCGTCCCATCTGGAGTAACTTCTTTTCTGGATTATACATAGGGTGTACATTTGAGGTGAATGGGTTATTCATATCCAGTTCTCAAAAAAACCAACCAACAAACAAAAAAACCCCAAACAAACAAAAAAAACCCAACAAAAAACAAACCACACCTGATAAGGAGGGGTATGTGTGAGAAGAAAGTCATGTTCTTCTGAAAAAAAAAACCCACAAAAAAACCCACAACCCAAACTCATGTTTCATTCACTGGGATAAATTAGCTAGAGCATGTCATGGCACAGGTGCTTGATTCTGAGGGTGACATCAAACTAATCACTTGATATGAGGAGAAGCTACTTTTATTTTCTCTATTAAAAGAGATAATGGATAGCAGTCGTGTTATTTTCTAAACCCCTTTGTGTTTATTGAGTAGTATTTGCTTCCAAAAAAAAAGATGGGTTTGTTTTTCTTCTAGATATCTACTTCTAGAGAATCTAAGTCTTGATGAAGGACCAAAACGCAATTCATAATAATTACTGTGTATGATATTAAATGATAGATTAATCTAGATTAATTTAGCAGAAAATTTTTTACTTCTTTTTTCCTCTTTCTGGAGAGTTGAAAAAAAAAATTAAATTATCTCTTAACAGTTATATCACTTACATACTCTGGAGTATAGTTCCACATGTAAATTTTCAGCAAGGTGAGAAAAACACATGTAGTCATCAAGGAAAGTAGAAGGGAAAGTAGAGCTACAAATACTATCTTACTCTTTCTGAAGGATCTATTTTTCATTATGTTTTTTCCTACAATTCCTTGTCTTTCCAGGGCTGTGAGTACTACTGTGAGAAAAAATGGGGAGAATCTCAGTGGTACTTTGAAATTATTAGGTCACAGAAACAAAGAAGAGGGGTGGAAGATGTTTGATGATGTTATTATCCAGAGTGCACGGAATGGGCTTGTAGCCTTTGAACTAAATGAGCATTTAGAAAGGTAATGTATGAATAATAATATTTTATTTACTAAAATATTTACTTACAAGTATGTGGATCAATGGAAATTAGTAGAGTTAAGATCTCTTAACTAATAATATAATCTCTTATATACTTTGCAATATAAGATCATTCAGATCTGTTACTCATAATTATGGAAAAATAAATTTGTTTTAATATTTTTCACCTACAGACTGTACACCATGTAATATATACAAAACTTGAAACAGAAAATGCAGATATTAATCTTAATTTGAAAAATGTGATTTAGCCTCTAACTACAAAACCATAATAACTTTTGAAATTACTTATACAGAAATAGTCTCTTACTTTTGTCTAAAATTCGTATGTAGCTGAGTTCATAGACGCAGAGTTGATGTGCTCTGCACTACAGAAGCAGGCAAATTTCTACCCTTTGATGTGTTGGAAACAATGAAAAGAAGTTAGCAAAAGGTCCATTGGAGACTGAGCCCTGTATCATTTTGCATAATAAATTGTTAGTTGTTGATAAAATTATTTAAGATAGCTCTAATTTTTTTTTTTTTTTTTTTAAATACAGCTTTGTTGTCATTCGCCTTTTGTTCCCCTTGGAAAGCATGTACCTTCTCCTCTTTGCTCAGGCAATGGAAGAAGCTGTTCGCAGTACAATGGCTAATGTGATACTGTATCGGAAAAGAGAAAATCCATATAAAATAGTAGTTTTGTTATCTGCATCCAAAGAATTGACCTGCAAACTTAAAAATCTCCATGAGGAGGGCTACTTCGGTCCCCCAGAACCTACGCAGCAGTTCCCATTAAGAGAAGGAGAGCAGATTCATTTTAGATTTAGAGGCAATATTTTTGCTTCAGGTAAGGCAATTAATTCCTGCATCTGGATGAATGCTGTCAACCACCTCAGCTGTTTAGAAACCCTGTAGACTGTGGTTAGTGACAGCCCATTTAGATATTTCGTGTTTTATTTCTTGTAAATGCTAGGTGCATGGAACTACATGTGAAAGCGCTCTAACTGAAAAATAAAATGTACCTGATGAACAAGATCCTGAGCAACTTGCCTCTAGGTGACCCTGCTTTGGGCAGGGGGGTTGGACAAGATGATCTTCAGAAATATCTTCTAATCTCTGGCATTCTGTGAAACCTGGTCCCTCAGAAACCACTGGTATTTTATCTTTTGTTTCAAAAGGGCAGGATTCCATCAATGGCTTTTTAATATAAAGGACATTTGATAGGAATTAAACAGATTATACACACACACACAAAAAAAAAAAAGGGGCCTGCTATTTTATCTGTGTAAATTCACTTAAAGTGAGCAAGATTAAACACTGAAATACAGGGCAAAATGTTGCCCTATAAATTGAGGTGATGAGATAGAGTTATATTGTTTCCATTAGCAGTCTTGAAAATTCTATGCAGTGGCTGCCACCATTCCAAGATTTGCTTAAAGGGAAAAGAGACAAGAAGCCTCAGGATGATTTTCACCCAAAATTACATAGTCTTTTCTAACAGTTTTGGAAAGAACATGTAATTATATATTTGACCCTCTGAATAGTTTGTACATAAACTCTCCCATTGAAAACTCCATTTACCCTAAATAAGGGATTATTCTTGAAAAAGGGAAGTCTCCAGCCCCCAAGGAATGCCTGTTTATATATGCAAAGAACGCTGTTACAGATGTAGCAATTAAAATGGAATTACAAATCCTAAAAATGCACATACCTCTCTGGCTCCATTCCTTTTGTTGTTACAGATAGACAGAATCTATTCATCCTGAATAACCAGAAACATATACTTCTAATTCCATTCGTAACACCAATTTATTTTTATTTCTGTGTTATGTACTTTATCCCCTTCCTTACTTTTCAAATTGTAGCACAGCCTTCACCACTTATGCCAACAGTTCAGGGGCTAAGACAGCTAACTATGAAGATATCTCAATTATTGAAGCAGGCTGGCAGGAATGTTTGACATTCAGATGTTCAATATAAAGTAATAATAGTGATGATAGAGAACAACTGAACATTATGTGATCAGCTCTATTTCACTCAGCCTGATGAATTATTTTTGATGCCACACATCTGAATAAAATATTGATTTTTTTTTGTTGGGTTTTGGTTTTTTTTCTTTTTTTTTCTTTTTAATGGACTACAGAGGATGGAAGGGATTTTGGGAACACCTACAAGCTGATTTTTCATTCACAAAGAAAACCCAGGCTGGAGCTCCATATTAAAGAAGTGGATGAATTTGGTAACTACAGCTCACCTCATTACAAAGGCACAGCAGTGTTTTATAAAATCACCAGAGAGATGCTAACCAAGGAACGGGGACATCCTTTACAATATGGTGACTATCAACACCACTCTCCACTGTGTAAATTAGCACTGACATTACCGAAGGTGGGTCTCTCACTTGATAATGTTAAAGATCTTTCCCTTTTTCCCTTACCACATTTTATTAGGCAAAAGGATCTTGGTATGATTTTTGCTTTACAGATACACCCAGGAGTCACTGATGGAGCAGTTCTGATCCATCAGCAATGTACAAACAGCCTCATAATTTCTCTTAGCAGGTGGGAGGCTCTCTCATCTAAGCATGAGCATAGAAAAAAGTGTTTACTAGAAGTTTTTCACCCATTTGCTCTCCCCAAATGGAATGGCCTTGAGAAATTATTACTTAAGTGTCAGTTATATACTCTTTCTGTCCTTGTCTTAGGAGTGCAGAATTGCAAATTGGGGGAACATTAAATGGTTCATGTAACCTGTCTTTCTCCTATGACCTGATTCTCCTATTATGCCTGATAAGCCTCTGCAGTACAGCCATGTGGGCAATTGTCTCCATCTCTTGTGAAAGCTATTCCTACATAAATTAATATTCCTGTACTAAAATCTCATTGTAATCTTTTAAAAGAGCCTAGGTATAAGCTCCATATAGTGTACAAAAAGCTGCTACTAAACTACTGTTATTAAATTTGTATACATTTTAATATCAAAATACATACAGTAACATGATCTAAATCAAAACAAATATTTTCGACTACCCCTCTTCTCCTACTAAATCTAAGGCTGTCTTTCCTCTTTCCAGTGTGGCGGAGATCTTGAAGTCTGGTCAGTCTGTATAATTGTGTAAGAATACATATTATATGTGGGTACGCAGGAGCACCCAGGCAGCCTACACATGTAAATGGAAATAAACAGAGGAACTGTAGAACATGATCATTGCTGGTAAATTGTAAATAGTATTAGAAATTAAGCCAAACCTCAGGAATAATGACAATCTTTGAGAATATTTTCTCTACATCTACTTTTTTGAGTAGTGGCTCTACTTTCAATTAAATGTGTTCAAGCACAGAGGACCCAAGTTTGATGCACAAAAAGTCTGCTTACAGACAGAGTTATTGCATCATTTCAGAAAATCAGTGCTGAGGCATGTTGTATGTCACATATAGTGATCCGGATTATATCACAATCACAAATATATTTCTCACAGTGGTGAAAGAAGTGATTGTTTACCTCACATGCAACCATTCACATCTGGTTTTAGTTTAAACATGCTACACTTGTACAAGAGTAGCTGATTCACTAACAATTCCTATTTATGGAGCTTTCAGTTCCTCAACATTAGAAAACACCAGTTGGAAAAACCTGCTATTTTAAACACAAGTCAAATGCAGTGGATTAGATTTGTTGTCAAGTATGTTTGTGCATATCATTAGTATTTCTACTGAATTCAAAGCAGTTGTAGTTATGTAAAACTGGGCCAAAGAGTTTAAAATCTTAATTTCTCCTTTTCTGTCTGACCTGTTTGATATGCTAGTGGAGTCTGGTCATATCTGAGAGGTCCATTTGCCAGAGCACTTCAGTATTACTGACTGAAATCAGAGTGCTTTGCAAAAGACATTGTTGTAATAGATACAAGCATTATCAAAT
The DNA here is from genome assembly GCF_000690775.1 of Eurypyga helias. Lineage (NCBI taxonomy): Eukaryota > Metazoa > Chordata > Aves > Eurypygiformes > Eurypygidae > Eurypyga > Eurypyga helias. The sequence continues at coordinate 141,418 of NW_010227585.1, read as the reverse complement.
TACTATTCTGCTGAAGTTTGATGTCTAATGACTGTCTAACAGCAAAATAGCATGTGATCCTCTGCTTCAGAACGGCAGTTATTTAGCTAATTGAAGGGCCTTCCAGACTGGAAAACTGCATTGAGTGCTAGGAGTATTTTACTTACGCTGTCAACCAGAACAGTGGGGCCACACGCCAGTGCAGCTGACCTGTGGGTGAATTTAGCACATCACCACGGATATTTAATCTTTAATCTAAGGCAGATTTAATGTTTTTGATCTAGTGCATTGTATATTAGTACACTATTTCTAAACAACACTCATTTTCAATTCTTATAATTTTTACTTCTATTTTAACATTAAGTAGCATAAAGTGGTTCAGATTAAAGTGAATGCATGGGGAATTGAGTTAATCTACAGTAAATTTTAAATCTCATACAGACCTTTGAGGTGCTAAATTCTCATTAATGAATGAAAATAAGTTTAAATATAAATGTATAGTTAAACAAAGCCAAAGAAAATGTCTTGAAAGAAAAACAATGACCCCTTCTGGAAGAGCTTTATATTCCCTTTATTTTTAGGTCTTTTTTAGCTGTGTTAAGCAATCTGCACACTAGGGCACATCCACTGACAGAATTGCTGTAGAAGCATGCAAGACAAGGCAGATTCAAATCTCAGGATGAGTACAGAATGGTTTTGCACTGCCAAGCTGTGCCTCCTGTGTGCATCCTGTGCACACTGAAGCCCCCTACCAAGATAACTGAACACAGGCCTAATGAAAATGTATTTAATTCACAGGTAAATAGGTAACAGTTATGAAAACACAACCTTTTGGATGTGTAGCTCAATACCTATGAAACACTCCAAATATTGAACAATAAATAAAGTCTTCATTATGAAAGTATTTAAGATAATTTCAGCAAGGCTCAGTATGCCCAGCAGGAAAAGCAGAGTAATTTATCTAGTCAGTTTCATGCTCTTAATTCACAAAGGAAAAAAGGACCTCCGTGAATAAACCTGAAGCAAGTCTCACACTGAAAGCTGAACACATACAACCAGATAATACAACTGAACCTGTGTGACAAAAGTAATGTGGGCACTAAGAGACTACAATTACAGCTTTTAACAAAAAAAAAAAAAAAGCTGAACTTCACTTGTCACAAATTAATCTCTTCTTGATTTCAATTCAAGGCCAGGCTGGATGAGGCTTTGAGCAACCTGGTCTAGTGGAAGGTGTCCCTGCCCATGGCAGGGGGGTTGGAACTAGATGGTCTTTAAGGTCCCTTCCAACCCAAAACATTCTATGATGCTGCAATTTGTTTTCTTCTCTCCACTGTTCAGAGAAAGAGAGAGGAAGAACTCTGTACTTTCTAAAGGAACTTGTCTTTTGAATTTCCCTGCCCATGGCAGGGGTGTTGGAACTAGATGATCTTTAAGGACCCTTCCAACCCAAACTATTCTACGATTCTATGAATTCTGATGATTATTAGTGATTTATAATTGAGTTGAAACATGTAAAATTAATAACTATAGCTAAATACATAGTATGATTTCTGCACCTAACAATAGCTACTGCATACCTAGAAACTCTTATTTTACTTGAAACAGTATGGTATGCACACAGTTGGAATAAGAACACAGAGACAGGAAGGCAAAGTTAATGCAGTATTTGCATTTAGAATTCATTTCATGTACAAAGATTCTATACAAACGTTCTACATGCCCAGTTTCTATACAGCAGACATGACATAATACTACTGGTCAAACACTTACAAAGTTTCATATATCAAACCTTTAAATAAAATGCAGTAAACATCCATTTAGTGTAAACAGACTTAGTTTCATTATTTTAATAGCTGCATGGTGATTTTTACCTGCTGATGGTATTAACTTTTTTAAATAATGACAAAAATTCTCTATGTAGGTAGGACTAATCTTAAGCACAGATTTACTGCAGTCTACTTCCATTTCCTATGCTTCACCTTTTACTCATTGAATAATTTCTTTTTCCTCAAAACCTTTTTTTTCCAATAGCATGAAAAGTTGATCAACCGTCCACGAAGCACAAAAGTAATTTCTTCTGATTCATTGGGTAAGAACACATAGATAATACATTAATATAGTAATAATTGAAGTAAAAATAGTATGCTTGTAGTATGCTATAAGGAATAGTTATATTTGCTATTTACTTTTCTTTAAATACCAAGGTTGGTTTCAGCTGTAACTGACAATTTAAAGTTTGATAAACCTGGTCTACTGGGGATGTTGGGATTCATTTGTCTGAGAAGAGGGAGAGCATCTTCAGTTACAGACTTGCCAAGCTGGTGGAAAGGGCTTTAAACTAAGGTTGGTGGGGGAGGGCAGCCCAAATTCATCCCACTCCTACTGGTTTGATACCAGTGACAGCAATAGATGCCCAGAGTTTGGAGGAGGATCACAGGTCAGTAGGAGAGCACCTGAAGAGCAGCACAAAGGAATTCCAGCCACTCCAACCAGTAACTCATCTTCATCAGGGGCCCAACTTAAGTGCCTCTATGCAAATACATCTAGCATGGGGAATAAATAAGAGGAGCTAGAGACATGCACACGCCTGCAGGGCTATGATCTTGACATCACAGTGACACGGTGGGATGGCTCCTATGACTGAATGGCTTCCTTCCACTGGAATGGAAGGATACAGTCTCTTTAGGAAGGACAGGCAGGGGAGAAAAGAAGGGAGTGTTGCTCTCCATGTCAGACACCAGCTGGAGTGCATAGAACTCCAACTGAGGATGGATGAGGAGCTAACCAAAAGCTTATGGGTCAGGATTAAAGGGAGGGCAGGGACAGGTGACATTATAGTGCGGTACCACTACAAGCTACTCAACCAGGAAGACTGAATGGATGAGGTCCTCTATAGACAAAGGGGAGCACCCTCACACTCACAAGCCCTGGTCCCCATGGCAGACTTAAGCTTCTCCAAGTGATAGAGGAGCCAACAATGAGAGGTGCCATGCTCTATCTTGTTTTCACCAAAAACGTGGGGCTGGTGAGGAATGCGAATCTTAAGGGCAGAAGAACCCACTGTAGAAAACCAGGTTTCATACCATCTAAGGAGCCTGAAGGTGCACAAGTCCACAGGACTTGATGAGATGTATCCAGAGGTTATGTTGCCAAGCCACTAACCATCATATCTGAGAAGTTGTGGCAGTCCAGTGAAGTTACCACTTTGAGGAGATCCACCCACAGGTTATGTTGCAAAGCCACTAACCATCATATCTGAGAAGTTGTGGCAGTCCAGTGAAGTTACCACTGATTAGAAAAGCAGAAACATAACCTCCATGTTAGAAAGGGGAAAAAGAAAGACATGGTGAACCACAAGTAAGTCAGTTTCACCTCCATGCCTTGCAAGATCTTGGAGCAGATCCTCCTGGAAACTGTACTAACACACATAGAAAATAAGGAGGTGAGTAGTGACAGACAGCATGGCTTCACTAGTGGCAAATCATGCCTGACAAATCTGGTGGCCTTCCATGACTGGATTACACTGTTGGTGCATAAGGAAAGAGCAACTGACCTCATCTACCTGTATTGGTGCAAAGCATTTGACACTGTCCTGCACGATGTCCTTGTCTCTCAATTGGAGAGCCATGATTTGATGAGTGAACCACTCAGTGCATAAGGAATTGGCTGGATGTTCACATTCAAAGAGTTGTGGTCAACAGCTCCATGTCTGAGTGGAGACCAGTGACAAGTGGTGTTGCCCAGGGGTCGGTATTGGAACCAGCGCTGTTCCACATCTTCGTTGGCAACATGGACAGTGGGATTGAGTGCACCCTCAGCAAGTTTGCCAATGACACCAAGGTGTGTGGTACCATCAACATGCTGGATGGAATGGATGCCATCCAGAGGCACCTTGACAGGCTGGAGAGGTGGGCCTGTGCCAAACTCATGAAGTTCAACAAGGCCAAGTGCAAGGTCCTGCACCTGGGTCAGGGCAATCCCAAGCACAAGTGCAGGCTGGGTGAAGAGAGGATCAAAAACAGCCCTGAGGAGAAGGACTTGGGGATGAAAAGCTGGACATGAGCAAGCAGTGTGTGCTGGGAGCCCAGAAAGCCAACCATGTCCTGAGCTGCCTCAAAAGAAGTGTGACCAGCAGGTCAAGGGAGGTGATTCTCCCCCTCTAGTCTGCTCTTGTGAGACCTCACCTGGAGTACTGTGTTCAGCTCTGGGGCTCCCAGCAAAAGAAGGACATGGACCAGTTGCAGCAAGTCCAGAGGAGGCCACGAAGATGCTCAGAGGGCTGGAGCCCCTCTGCTATGGGGACAGGCTGAGAGAGTTGGGCTTGTTCAGCCTGGAGAAGAGAAGGCTCCGGGGAGACCTTATTGCACCTTCCAGTACCTGAAGGGGCTACAAGGAAGCTGGGGGGGACTTTTTACAAGGGCCTGTAGTGACAGGACAAGCAGTAATGGATTTAAATGGAAAGAAAGTAGATTTAGATTGGATATGAGGGAGAAATTCTTTCCAGTGCAGGTGGTGAAGCACTGGAACAGGTTGCCCAGAGAAGCTGTGGATGCCCCATCCCTGGAAGTGTTCAAGGCCAGGCTGGATGAGGCTTTGAGCAACCTGGTCTAGTGGAAGGTGTCCCTGCCCATGGCAGGGGTGTTGGAACTAGATGGTCTTTAAGGTCCCTTCCAACCCAAACCATTCTATGATTCTATAATATTCTCTACTTGAAGAAAGCAAGGAAATAGCTTTCTGCTTGTGATTGCTCATGATTTTTTTTATGAACGAAGACTAGGCTAGGTGTTATTCTTTAGTTTATAAAGGCAATGTAGGAGCTACTATTTTGTTTGAACTAGTATTTACTGTGCTGAAACATATTCAAGGAAAAAAAAAAAAAAGGGATCTTTTTCCCAGGAAATGCAAAAGCTCTTGTAAGATAACGTTGTGGCAGAATGCTTCGGCAGCATGTAATTTTCTGTATAAGGAGGTTCAATTTGTACTGGAAAGCTCTACTATAATTTATGCATTAGTCATAGGAAACGTCGAAACCCTTTGATTTTATTGCTAGCTTTCCCCATGCACTTCCAAAAGTTATAGATCATTGCTGAATATGCTCTTGACTAAATTAACTTCCTGGCTCAGTGCAGTTACAAAAATTACATTAGAAATAAGAAGTGATGATATTTTCATTAAAGTAAAAACCAAATGATGTTTAGTTGGAAAATTCACCTACTAAGCCTCCAGCTTTATACAACTTTTCAAATGAAAGAAAGATTTACACAGCAGAAGAATAATGCTCTTAATTTACTAATTTTGCCCTTCAGAGACCTTGTGGGACAACCTGCTATATTGGCTTGCAGAAGAGCTTGCAGAAGATAATACATCATTGCTTGCTTTATGCTTACCTGTTCGGCAGAGCGTAGTTCAGCTTGTTAGGCTGAAGTTCCCCGATAATTTGACACACCAGATCTATGAGCTGCTTTGCTGCTGGAAAAAGACCCTTCCAAGGTCGGCTGATAAACAGCAGCTCCTGTCTCGCTATTTGCGGAAGAATGGCAGAAGTGATCTTTCAGAACAACTTCGTTTTAAGTGGCAAAATAAAGTGTTCACTTGACAGAATCACTGGCACCTAACAGCTCCATTTCTCTTCTTTCTTGTTGAAAGGTGAGAATATTTCTGTGATGTCTTTGTGTGAACAGTGACAGGGATACCAGTCAAAGACCAGACTGCTTATTTATTTGCCTAGTAAAGAGGTTACAAAGTAACAAAGTATAACAGCAATATCCTTGCTTACAAAAAGTAAACATTTCTCTTGTGGAAAAGTGAAACACTGAAAATCCATGTGTGAAGGATTATGGACTGGTCTGCATAGATTTCTAAGGACTCTTATTGTTTGCACATATCTTACTAAATTGACATAGAATCATAGATCTATGTTCCTAAATACTAGGAATTATTCACCATACTTTATCAGAATCTTATGAATTGTTGCATGATATGTGGATTACTCTACATCCAGTAATAATAGCTGCCAGGTTCTTCAGAGGAAAGCATAACTGATCACTGTAATGCACAGACAGAGGAAATTTCGTGTTACTTTCCGATTTGTTAGTAATTAAGCCTGAATTTTATATTCTCAGTGAATGTGTTTTATCCTTGTGAATGTCACAGCTGATTTCAGTGTTACCATATGTGACTATCTAATCTGTTTCCAGAATTTACCAGATTTGTTGCCTCACTTTCATCTTGTGGTAATGGTTTTTTTTTTTTTTCAGGTTACCATCAAATTTGGAAAATCAGTATTTCTTCATATAAGTTTTAAAATGTAGTGCTTTGAAATTTCATTTATTATACTGAGTTCTTGTATTGAAGTTACAGATACTAAACTAGGTGTATTTGTGCCATTCCTTAGCCATGCATTTTAATCCTTAAAAAACTAATTTCTTTCCAGAATGTAAACTTAAAAATTAAGTCAGAGCAATAGTAGGATTGGGACATTTATAACTGTGTTTCTACTGAAATAATACGCTAATCAACAGTTGTCTGTTACTTGCTGCTATATTGCAATCCACCTCATACAACACGCCACAAATTTCTCTACAAAGCTGAACTCTGACATTTCTGTAAAAGGCTCGATGTAGTTGGCAAGTGTCAGTAAATCACACAATTCTGGGAGAAAGCTGACTGCTTGGTATTTACACATACAGCTATAAATTTGTGACTACATAGGCTGTCACACTTGTGAGGTTTCCCTACTGCTCTAGCCATGTGCGATAGATGCAGCTTTTTCTTCAAGTCTACCTGTGCATAATTGTTTTTTAGTTAATGCTATTCTTCTGGATTCAATGCACCGATTATTTTCCTCATTCAACCCTCCCCCCTTTAATAATACATTATAAACATTAAATATTACTCTAAAAGTGATTAATCTACAGTGTATTAATATTTAGACTATTTAGAATCTCTGTATGTCTTGCTGATAAATCTTAATTGTGATACACACTGCCAATCTGGATATTTTATTTTCAGGTCATATATTTGCAACATTTCCAAATTACTACTATAAATGAAAAAAAAATTGCCTTGGAAAATAAAAGATAAATAGGAACAATATTAATCAGTTTAATTCATCTATTCAGCAATATCTAATCCTGTAAGACTATCAGTTTTTAACTGTAAAACTATATATGAGGAACTGAACCCCTTTACCGGGACATAACCATCCTTAATTTTTTTCTATAAATACAGATGTTTTTGAAATGTAAACTGGCTTGTTATTAGTGGAAAACATTATCACACTTTTCTCAGTGGCCTAACATATTTTGTCATAGGATCTTTTGCCTTCAGTGCCTTCTCTTTAGGAATGAATATTCTATTGCAGGCTCAGCAAGTCTTGTCAGAATGTACATATATTATGACCATGCTTCAATGTACAGTGGTATTACAAATAATACTGGAAATATTGCAACAAATTGGACTTCATTTTTCGACCTAAATTAGTATTTCAATACAACTACCAACATTTTGCCACAAGATGGCCTCTGTGTCTAAGAAAAACAAGATGCGTGTATTTCACATGCTGAAAAATATGTGAATAAAACACTGCTAAAAGCTAAAAGCCATCTATAAAGTCTTGGATACTGTAAAATGGAGTATCATTAACATTGGTGCAAAGCAGCAAAAACTGTGGGCATTTAGGTAGCATCTATACAATGTGAACAACTGCATTCAGCCTCCTCTTCCTATGAATTTGAGATCACTTTTTACATTAATGGAATAGTAAAATTACATTAAATTTTCTCATGTTAAGATCTCATTTTTATTAGTGTCAAGCACTAACCAAGTGACTAAACAATTTTTAATATAAAAATTCCTGCTCTAAGGATGCAACCATTAGGCCCACTAGTTATTTTTCTTTCTTGCAGTTAACATTCACAGTCTAAACCTAGTATATAGTCTTGCTGTGGCCCAGAAAAGCTGAGCCAGCTGGTGATGTGCTTTCCCCCTGTTACTCTCCCTGCTCATCTCTGCCACCAGTTCTGCCTTGTGATGGGGTTTTCCCTGTTACCTGTTCTTCATAGCTCTTATTCACACTTCTTTGTTATTTCAGTTCCTGGAAGAACATGGGTAGCATTGAGCACACACTTTCTCAGCTCACAGAAACTTTTTAACAGAAAAGAATATTTAAGTGCACATTTTGACAAAAATTTATATAAACATGTCATGCAAAACAAACATGCTTATGCCTGCACTCTTGGTTTCTTTTGCTCAACCAGGTGTCCACAGAAGCAACTTCCTTCTCCTGTAAGGCAGACCTGTCCTTGGTCTCCCTGACCACAGGGACTCCTAGCAGGAGGAGGAAGTGCGGGGGGAGGGGAGGGGAAATTTCCTTCATGTTTGTTCTGAACCAATGGGTTATATACAGATACTGTTTGGTTTTTTTTTTTTTGGTCAGGGTTTCTTCCCCCTCTGAAGTTCATAGACAGTAAAAAATACCTCCAAACAAAACAGACTTCAGACCAAAATGTGGTCTTCTGTGCAACAGAACAATGACAGCAGCAACAATTAAATCCCAAAATGTAGCTCTTTCTGGCTAAGTAAATTAAAACCAAGCTGTAGCAGAATCCAAAGAGATCTTGTCGAAGAGAGAGGAACAATGGAACATCAGCTGAGAGAGCTCTCAATCCTTATGGAATTCCTAATGGTGAATATCTGACTATTCTGCTACTTTCCAAATAGCAAATGGCAGACTGATGTGACTGGACTATTGCTGTGGAAAATTCAATTTCTTGTTTAGAATCAAAGCTGTTATTTGCTTTACACTGAATCAAATATTGTCTCCCACATGAAAAGGTTTCCTCAGTGAGATTTAGACTCACCGAACTGAAATAAAAATGTAGGAAAGAATGTGGTCTATAGGCGATAAATCTGCTCTGTTCTATGTGTTTTTACTGGCTGTAAAAAGTATCCAGCACTGAGAGTAGAATCTGAGCTTTATTGCTTAGAATGGGTATATTTTCTATCCCTAAATAAAAGGTGATGTTGCATATTTCTGCTGAACAGTGAAGGCAGCTGAACAGAAAATGAGCTAAGTAGTGAGTTGGTCATAAAGAAACCACCTAGGCAACTACAATTTGGCTGATTGACTACAGAAACTAATTATTTAAATACCAGACAGTTAAGCAGAAAAGAAAAAAAGAAACACATGTATTCCTTTTGTGGCATTGTTACAGGATGGGTTGCCAACTGTATCTGAGACTAATTTCAAAGGTATAAGGCAGAATTTGCATATTCAGCATTTACAACAGAAATTCTCTTAGTAAAACAGGGCTCAATAAGCAGGACCAGTGAGCTGTTGAATACAACAGATGGGTTTAATTTAAAAAATTAAGATGGCATTTAACCACTATACTATCTAAGCCCCTTGCAAAAATGAGTTTGTCCTTTCAATAGTCCTGGGAGAAGTATTGTTTTCATAGAAATAACTATCTGTAGCAAAGTCTCCTTCAAGCATGGGGGTCTTGCTTTAAAGCTGCTCCCAAGCGAAGCGGGAGGGAGCTTACCTGCAGGGTTCTTTGGTGGGGGGGGCCTCAGTGAAGGTTCCTTCCAGCTGTCTCTCAGCAAGTCGTTCCAGTGAAGCTGGTTTGAAGTCCAGTGAGCTAAACCCCCTGAAAGAGCAGGGGCAGTCAGGAACCTGGCATAAAATAGCCCAGTTGAAACCACTTCTTTATTTCCATATAATCTTTCAGAAAAAAAAAAATAATTTTTTAAAAAAAAAAAAAAAAAAAAAAAAAAGAAAAAGGTCTCTGAGCATCTCAGAAAATTTGTCAGCCAAAGAAACCATTATTTGCCATTCGTCTAGTTCTGAGCGGTAGAGGAGCTGAATATATGTCTGAATATGGAATACCCAGTACCAGCCTCTTCTGACACTCATTTTTCATGAGAAGTCTCCTTTATCATGAAGGCGCTAGAATATTTTCTTTAATAACTCTGCCTACTCCTTAATTTTGCATTAATTATTAATATATCAGTAGAAACAAGTTCTTCGTGTGATGCTCTGAAAATATACTTAGGAGGTCTCCTAATAATACTAGATAATGTAGCCATTTGGAAAAGCACAAGCACACCTGCTTCAGCTGATCTGAAATTGTGTCAAATCATATAATACACAATGAATGTTATGGAGCTGAAAGTTTCCTTGTGAATAGACATACTTTTTTCTTCAGAAAAGAAGATGCATTAATATGACTGATAGAAAAAGTTATGCTTTCTGTTTTAGAGTTTAAGGTTGATTCCTCATATTGTATGTCATGTTTTCCCAGGGAACACTCAATAGCCTTTCTCAGTCATCACAATAACTACAGCTAAAATAATAATAAACAAACCCAAATACCCCTCCTCCCAAATACCTTACCTAATTTTTTTTGCAACAGCCTGTGTCTTTACAAGACTCTGATAAACTGAAAAAAATATTGGTTTAGTACTTCTATTCCTTTCTTAATGTCTTATTTTAACAAAAATGCATTTATAGTCTGGCAATTTGTGGAATGCCCATTGTTAACAGAGACTGGTACGAGCACAATTTTCTCATATACTGTTAGAGGTTAAAAAAAGCTTGTTATGAATTAATACTCTACTACAATATTGTAATAAATCCTATTAAAGCTTGCAAGAATATAAAAGCAGAGTCCATGTTTTATCCTTTCTCCCTGAACAATGAAAGTATCATAAACATAAGAAAAATTATTCTACAACAAAATATGTAAGACTCTGTCCTTATCTATAGTCTAAGTAAAAGATACTGCTGTCTCATTACTATTATAACCCTATCCTTAGTCTTTCCAAAAAGTTCATACACTTTTGAACTCCCCATTATATATATAAATTCTTCATGCCACTGTGGATATATCAACTTGATAGATGATTTTCCAAAGCCATATATGGGGTCATACAGGCCTGATCTCACTGACCTCTTTTGTCCATTGACCACCTACCACATCATAGTTCCTATTAAGACCTGTGCTGTAGCTTCCCAAATGAAAAAAAAAAAAAAAATCATTTATAATCATTGCAACCTATTTAGGAGTCCAATTTTAATAGTATGACTTCCAGAAATTTTATCACCCATTTTAATTTTGTCCTTTGTTCGGGTTATGGCCAGAGCAGAATAATTACATATCATAAACTGAAAAAGTTTAACAGAACTGGAAGGATTCCCGCCGGGATTATTATTATTATATGCCAGGTTTATGCTGCAAGTGTCGATATAACCAGCAGATGCCGCAAAAGAGCTTCTACAAATCTACTATTGCTGGTATTTCCAAACCTGGAACCAGTACATTGAAAGTCACTTCAGTAAGATAATGTAAGAGAAATTCCTGAAATGTTGTGAATTATTCACTTGCCTCTTAAAATGAAACCCCTTTTTAGACTATATTGAGATGAAGGTATGCAAATAATTTAAGATGTGGATATTATGCAATCCAAAATAAGAATTCTTTCTTTCTGAATGTTAACAGTAATACTTTGTTAAGATCCATGACCAGGTCTGAAGAATTAAGGAAAGAAATAAAATAGGTTGATCTGGTACAGAATCAAACTTCTAAAAATATTCCTGAATATTAAAGAGAGAATTATTCCAGTTTGAGGAAACTCCCAACAATATCAGAAACGTTTACTGTTTCATATACTTCCAAATTTTTTTTTAAAATAACAAACTTTTCAGAGTAAATGAATAATTATTAATGGAGTTAGCCAATTTATGTTTTCTTTTCTTATGGAAAATTTCATTCCTCAGAGAAAACAACATACTACAGCAAATCTGTAAGTTCTTCTGAGAACGCCTGTCAGGCACTAAATAAAGCTGATACACTAGTAGATTTTACAGTACTTATAAAACTATATCCAAATGATTTCAAGAATATTTTAGCTCATCTCTCTACTTATATACACAGGAAATCCTAAAAGTTAATTTTTTTCAGTCTGCAAGTAAAACAGTGAAAGCCGCCTACTAATTTTTTTTTTTTAAACATCTTCTGATATCTTCCAGAAACAAGTGCTACGAAGAGCTGTGCATACTACTGAATAGTTTAGAACACATCAAGAGGAGACATAAAGCACAATTACATTGACTCAGCATGCAAAGTCAGCAAAGCTGCTGTAGGATTAGTACATTTCTACTCAATTTGTTCTGCACTACGCTTTGCTTGGAAATTTTTTGATTAATTTGTCATGTACTGGCAAAGCACAGTGAGTTTTAATCAAGAGCTTCAGATTTTTCTCATTGTTTCCATGCAAAATGTAAATACAGTCCCAATACATACTGAGAAAATTTTTTGAAGAGCAAGAGCAAACTGTCAATGCCAGGCTAGGAGAGGTTAAGGAGACCTCCTCTGCAGTATGATGCATAGTTCTGCTTATGTATGTTCAAAAAGAATCATACAATCATTGGTGTTGGAAGGGACCTTAACGACCAACTAGATCCAACTCCCCTGCCATGGGCAGGGATACCTTCCCCTAGACCAGGTTGCTCAAAGCCTCATCCAGCCTGGCCTTGAACACTTCCAGGGATGGGGCATCCACAGCTTCTCTGGGCAACCTGTTCCAGTGCCTCACCACCCTCCCCATGAAGAATTTCTTCCTGATATCCAATCTAAACCTCCCCACTTTCAATTTAAACCC
>NW_010227585.1:112057-128718 GCF_000690775.1 Eurypyga helias | reverse complement strand
TTGGAGCCCCGTCAGGTACTGGAGGGCTGCAATAAGGTCCCCCCGGAGCCTTCTCTTCTCCAGGCTGAACAAGCCCAACTCTCTCAGCCTGTCCCCATAGCAGAGGGGCTCCAGCCCTCTGAGCATCTTCGTGGCCTTCTCTGGACTCGCTCCAACCAGTCTATATCCTGATGTTGAAGGCCCCAGAGCTGGACGCAGCACTCCAAGTGGGGTCTCACAAGAGCAGAGTACAGGGGAGAATCACCTCCCTCGACCTGCTGGCCACAAAGTGCTCAATCTCCTTGCTGAGCCCTTCTGAATAGAAGGAGTATTTAAAAGAGCATGGAAAAGGATAAAGGATCTTGAAAGGATTAAAAACCGGCTTGCCTACCCAGGAGAAAGGAAAATTTTAAAAATTATTGGTATTGGTTCACTGAACACTGTATTGGTTCCTGAACATAAACATAGACTGGGAATTAGAAGTACCTTCCCAACCATCACAACCTCTCAGGATTAGTAGGAGAAAATACCTCAAGTATTTTAAAATGCAGTCCTTAAAGTTCATGAAAGGTTTTATAACAGCAGTCTTCCACAGTGGAAAACTGAAATCATAAGGAGAGGAATTTTCTGTCTATTTTTGTGCTCCTGGTTACACACACAGGTATAGATTGGACAGGAATTATCAACATACCCTTTATACCAGTTGCTCAATCCACCTCATCTTGCAGGCGGCTCCTGCCACTCCTTGTCACATTACACACTGTGTACACTCACAGACACACATTCACATACCTAAACCTGGTAAGTAACTAAGCTTCAGTTCATGTCTAAAAATGTATGAAATTAATCCAATTTATAGTTTCCTGGCTGACAACAAACTGCTGTCAAGTCTTTCTTTTTCCTTTCCCCCTCCCTCCCCCCCCGTGGCTGGTAACCATGGCTACACAATGTAATAAAGTTAAGTGATCCAAAAGGCTGTAATACAGGGTGTGTTTATTGTAATGAAATTTGTTATGAAAACCCAAGAAGATAAAACTAGCAATTCAGGGTGAAATGGAAATTAGCTACTAGTTAAAATTTTGCTTGTATTTTAATTAAAAATGCATGCTTTGTTGAATGCCATACTTCCTTTTCCTGAATAATTTATGAGAGCCAGTCTGTCTCATTCAAATATTCATATTAATTTTAATGAGTTTGTCAAAGCTATTCTAGCCATTTAATGTTTAATAGATTTAGCTAGGGGAATATTTTAACCCCTTGCTCCTTTTAAGCGTCATAGAAATTGGTTTTCTACAAAATACTTTCATTATTTTTTAATTTATAGATTAGTATCTATAGTTCATTCAAATAGCATTAACATTATGATTTTCTATAGTACAGTTTATATTTCTATATCAATTTAAAAAGTTTTCTTCTGCAGGAAAAATTAATAGATATTTGGAAAAAAGGTAAATTTTCAGTTAATTGCCCTAGGGTGAGGGAAGTCTTTCAATTTCAAGTTTTTGGAGGTAATATTTGCATTGACTTTTTTCACCCTCCTTAGCTTAAATTCAAGGTAGCTGTCATAGCTTAACTCCAGCTAGCACCTAAGCACCACACAGCCACTCACTAACTGCTTCTTGTTGGAACTGGGGAGAGAATTGGTAGAGTGAAAGCGAGAAAACTTGAGGGCTGAGGTAAAGGCAGTCCAGTAGGCAAAGCAAAAGCCACACACAAAAGCAAAGCAAAACAAGGAATTCATTCACCATTTCCCATCTGCAGCAGGTGTTCAGCCATCTGCAGGAAATCAGGGCTCCATCACGTGTGATAGTTACTTGGGAAGACAAATGCCATCACTCTGAACGTCTTGCCCTTCCTTCTTCTTCCCCCAGCTTTATATGCTGAGCTTGACATCATATGTTATGCAATAACCCTTGGGTCAGCTGGGGTCAGCTCTCCACTCTGTGTCCCCTCCCAACTTCTTGTGCACCCCCAGCCTATACTGGTGGGGTGAGAAGCAGAAAAGGCCTTGACTCTGTGTAAGCACCGCTCAGTAATGATGACACCATCCCTGAGGTATCAACTCTGTTTGCAGTACAAATCCCGCACATAGCCCCCCACCAGCTACTGTGAAGAAATTTAACTCTATCCCAGGCCAAACCAGCACAGTAGCTAAACATTTTCACTTTATTCTGAATGGACTGGGACAAATTGGATGTGCATATTTTCATTGTTTCTTATTTTGTATCTATTTAAACTGTCATCCAATAATTCTTTACTTTCAACTGCTTTTCATCACTAAAATTCATTTGAACTGTTGATCAACAAGAAGTATAGAAACTGATGGTATACCATCATTCCAAATTCACCTTTTGCTTGAATGCCTTCTTCACTGCATTCATGCTGGGCCTTTTTAAAAATCAGTATTTAGCTGCAAACCTGTTATCTCTACTTACCTTGGGGCCAGGACCAAATTCTGTTGTAAAAAGATATGAAAAGTCTGTTTAAGAACTTAGCACAGCAGTTTTGTGTAGAAATGTAAAGAGCAGAAACCAAAACCAAAAATATTATTACTGGTACATCCAAAGTGACAGGGACATGTATCCTCTTTCCTCAACGTTTTGCTCACACTGCACTTCACAGAACCCATACAAACACAACAGTATGGTTTTGCACATCAGGACTGCATAATACTGAATATGCTTTAAAACAGAGTAAAGGCTGACAGTAAAACCTTAGCTTTGTCATCTTCCATCTTGAATGTTTGTCCAAAAATGCTGAGTATACCATATAAAAAAGTAACTGTAATTACAGTGAATGCTCCTTGCTCTGTTTTCTTTAGAGTGTTAATATAACACTAGCCAGTCAGCTAATGTTCAGGAAGGCTGACAAAAAGGAGAAAAGGAAACTGCCTAAGGGGTAATAATTGAGTTGGAAAAATAATCCCTGAGGCAAGAAGGAAACTAAAGGAGCATAAATACAAATTAAGATGACAAAGCAAATGGAATGTGACAGGGAGCAAGAGCAGAAAATAATCAAGGATCAGATTCTCTTAAACATTTTCATTAATGTTGTAAAATACATAGTAAAGAACACACTCTAAAAATAGTACATGACACCAAGACAGGAATGGTTACAAACACATCACCAGAATAAAAAAAAAGACCTTAGAAAAGGTATGATGGAATTCAACGCACAATTGTTATACTTGTGAAAAAGAGATAAAATGCAAAAAAATTTAAATATACATAGTTGTTTGATTGCTATTAGTTTTTGAAAGTTGGAAGGAAGGCTTTTAAATTCCAAATCTTATCTAGGGTGAGCAATTCTATTGCATTTTTATTCTGAACAACTCAAGAAAGCCTTCTCTTTTGAGAGAAATGAACAAAGCAGTTAGGGTAATAAGTTTTCTTGTTCAGGCAGAAAAGAACCTGCTTTATGGAAAATTCCATGAGCAAGTCTAATTTTGCCTCTTTCTGGCAATAAGAATGACTTCAGCCTTATTTTGCATATCTTCAAATTCTCTTGTTGAAGAGAGAATCTCAAACACTACCTGAAAGTTGCGTTTAAACATACGTGTTTACATGGCAGACAATTGTAAACAGGTCATCATATGACAATGCTGTAGATTACCAATGTTGTGCCTCTGGAACAAGTTCCTTCTTTCTGGAATTTTCTCTTTGAAAACAGAGCATCATTACTGAAAACTGCAGTGAAAAAGGCTTCTCCAGATGGCAGTCCTATCCATGTACAATATCTCTTCCTACAGTGTTGCTCTTAACTTCCTACCACTGCTATTTAAGGGTATAAACTAAAGCTTGTGTCTGGAGAGCTGATTACCCACTATTCTGCAGTATAAACACAGAATATTTCCAGTTTGAACTCTCCTTATCCTCCAGAAGTGTCCCAACTAGTCTGGATGCCAAGATGGACACTGGAAAATAATCAGCAGCTCAGCCTTCTGTACTTAAGAGTAAGTGATGCATCCTAGAAGCCCTATTTCTACACATAGGAAAGTTTAATGTCATCTTTGACATACAGATATTTTTCCCTTGCATGATGCTGTCACTTGGCCACTTTAACTCATTTTATACTCCGGTTGAATTTAACAAGATACATGAACCACTATGACTCAGCAGCACTTGCCTTGCACCTTTTTACAGTGTTCAAACACTTGGTATGGGAATGAAACCTCCCTGTACACCAAATTCTGCCACTCTACTGAAGAGACGTTCCAGACACATATGAAGGATGATTCAAGATACTTCATGGGTTATTCAAAAACACAGTTCAGCTTGAACTGAAGTAGTGGATTTTAACTGTCATTGCAAAAGTTCAATAAATATTTTCTTTCTTCTTACCAGTCATTTTCCCTTTAGAGTTTTTGCAGGGAAAAAAATAAGAAAAATAATGTGTTAACCATTACACAGCTCTTTTTCTGTACAAAACATTCTAATAGGCATAGACTTCCATTTTCCCTTTTGGAAGCATCCCAGATAGATGCGCTATTCTGGATTCAGAATTTAGAATGATTAACACTCCTCCCCCACCATCTTCTGAAAACAATTAAATGAAAAATAATATATTTCCAAATAATATTTGAGAGAATATAAACCCATTCAGTTATTAGATTTATAAGTTGTTTTCTTCTAGGACCATTTCTGTACCTGATATCAGTCACTGTGCTCCTCTAGTAGCTAAGGATCTAACCCACAGTTCTTTTTCTTTGTAAGATGGTCTACATTTCTCTTCATATAATTGTAGGTATTTTACCTCTACAGCCAGACAGTACTGCCTTTGAACTTTCAACTTAAATTCCTACAACACCAAACCACTAAATATCAAGGAAAATTAACTATTAAAACATGAATATATGCAATTCTCAGTTCAAAATCATTATGCCTCATTATCTCAGAGCACTCACATATTTCTCACCTTCACCCCAAGTTCCTGATCATGTATATCTCAAAGATTTCACTGACAGAGAACACTAAAAGAAGTTCTTATTCAGTGAACACAAGGTGATGTATCACTTCTTTTTTCCCCCCAGGTAAAAATCCAGTAAATAATTCCCCAGGTAGCAGTACCAAAAAAAACCCACTCTTTCTCCATTTGAAAAAGTCATTATCATTACCACAGTAGCAGTCTGGCCAGTGATAACCACATGACAGGAGTTACGGATGTCCTTCATTCCTTTAATCACATACTTAAGACCTATCTCAGAAAAAAGGTCAGTTTTCAAGAAAATCTTCTAAAAGAAAGAAACTACTTAGAAAAGAATATTAAATGTCCACTGATCTTTAAAGAAAAAATAACTTTGAATAAAGTTGTTGTTCAGAAAAAGAAACAAATATTCAGAAAAAGAAGCAAAGTTCCTGATACACTGTAATACATATTCAAGTGAATTCAGACACTCTTTTCAGAGTCAGGAGAACTTCAATCTATAGGCTCAGTTTTACATGTTTTACATTTATTTTGGCCTTTCAGATCTTATAAAGCATGTATAAAATCCAATATCACTTCTGGAGAGAGATGTATTAGATTCAGTCTTCTAATAAAGCCTCTGAACTTTGCAGAGACTTTATTTCAACCTATAAGAAGCACAGAATCGTTTGGGATGGAAGAGACCTTAAGGTAGTTCCAACCCCCCTGCCATGGGCAGGGACACCTTCCACTAGACCAGGTTGCTCAAAGCCTCATCCAGCCTGGCCTTGAACACTTCCAGGGATGAGGTATCCACAGCTTTGGTATTTCAAATTTCAGATGTCTGCTTACCAAAAGTAATAGAAAAATATTTCTATGTCTACTGTAGGTTTGAAAATATAGGTAATTCTTGTTTTAAGCGTGATGCAGCTGTATTCACTGAACTGTATATTTTTAGACACAATATACCAGGTACCTGACACTTCTTAAACAAAAATCAAATTTTCAATGTACATTCTAGCTACTGAATGCATGAAGATATTAAACTATAAAACTTAAATTCATAGAAAAAAAGATAAAAGGAGATGACAGGTAACCAATTCATCCATCCCCCATTATGTCCTTATCCCCCTGCTCTGCTTTAAGGCCAGTTGTTTTTTCTGGGTGGTGCATCTGAAAAACATTCACAAAGGATTAGTTTGATTTGTAGTGGGGCTCTTTTCTTCCATACGCAGTATGTGCTTGCATAAAAGGCTACATACAATCTAGTCATCAACTCTTTCAGACTGCAACTTCCAATACAACAATGTAAAAATCCTCAGAAATAAAGAATAAGGTCTGGAATGTATTCCTTTGTTAAGAAATAAAATGTTTAATGCACTGAAATCTTGTAGAAATATTTTTGAATATGAAAACCCCCAAGTTTCCAGGGTACTGACCAGAGAGTTCAGAATTCCTTTAGTCAGAGCTGTCAAATCTTTCACCAAATTAAATATGAGACAGGGTATTATTCCATTCATTATTATGTTCACACTATTGTAATATTTTAGTGAATGGTATAAATAGGTATTTAGGGATCTATCTGGAATATTTAGAGGAAAAGAACACCTTGCGTTATCGTGGGGAAGATAATCTAAGCGCCATCAGTGAAAGGTCTCATGCTGCCAGTATTAAGAGATTGTTGTAATTATGTAAAGCCTGATAAGGGATTCATGTAATAAGCAACTAAAGGAGGGTAATATAATTACTGCTAATCAACATGGGTACATGGAAAATAGATCTTGTCAAATTAAGTTGGTATCATTTTTAGGAAATTATAAATTCAGTTGATAAAAATCATCAAGGCACATACTAATGGGATTAAAAGCTGAGCAAGAAATAGTTTTCAACATGCAATGTAAACAGGGAATATCACCATGTGGCTATTTTTCTTTCATCACACTTTTCCAAGACTGATTTTACATTTATTTGTATTTTTTACAGAACTGAGGACATAAATAATTCAGTCAATGCTGATAATTTTTGTTGTTGACTCAATGATTGATCAAGGAAGACAGGTTCAGTCAATAAAAAAAAATTCAATATGGTAATATATGCATTCAGAAACAGAGGATGGCCACAATTCTTACAGTATGAAAGTTAGTTTGAGATTCTCCAAGCAGAACTCAGATAAAGGATACACAACTCAGTCTCTTCTCCTTTGCCGTCAGCCTGAACACCTGAATATTTGCCCAGAAATCTCAAAATATAGTGCTCAAGCTCAGTTCACAGAAACACACCTGGACCCTAGTCACAATGATATTAAAAGAAGGGGGTTCAATGGTGACCTATGAGGTCATGAGCCTGATGACAACAGCAAGATACTGAAAGTTTAGGGAGGGCTCATGAGCTCATTTATCAGCTGTCGTTTGCTTGCCCTAGTTTAGAAAGTGGTTTCATTAGCAGATGGGATTTAATACATCATGTAACATTGAATTATTACAGTTGGGACTGATACCACTGTCATTAAGATTGTCTTCATCTCTTCAGTATAAGAGCTGATCTTCTCAGCTGACAAGCTTCAAATATCAGCATGAGTTCATATTTTCCTTGTTAGATTTCTGCCATTCAGAAGTACTATTTGAAGGTACTCTGTTGTCGGGCCAAGTTATTTGAGGGTTTTTTTGCTACTGCAAAGATAACTGTAAATTTGAAGAATTTAGAGAATTAAACAAATTATGATGACCTTTGAAGTCTGGAATCACAACGCTTTGGAGGAGGGAACTCAAATATTTGGAGTTCTCTCAGACACAAAAAAATTTAATTTCTGTTTCAACAAAAATGGGACCCCAAGAGCAGTTCCAAATCACCCAGTTTAGCTGAGAGGAAGATACTGTCTGCTGCAGCTCAGTGGTTCTTAGCTGATATAGTAATATCACATTAAAACTTAAAAAGCAGAATTGTGAACATCAGCGTAGTGAGAAAAATTGTCAAAGTTTTTTGGGAGGAGAAATAGACTGGAGCTTTTCTGGCAATGAAACAAATTTTTCTGTTGCAGTATTAGGTATAGAGGAACCTCTATGAGGTGGGAGTTTGCTGAAAAAGAACAATAAACCCGTTGAATAAAAGGTTTTACTGGTAGTTTTGGAATCTGTTTGCCTCTGACAATGGTTCTGATCGGGTACTGGGCAGTTTAAATAAACTAGATTGTTCTAGGTTGTGTTCATTCTATGTTGCGTAATAACACCAATAGTTAACTTTGCAGGATTGCTCAAAAGCCAGAAATCCACCTGAAGTCAGAGATTTCAGGCTTGCAGAATACATATACTCTGAAAAAAATTACATCCTACACATCAAATTAATTATTCCTTCACCAAGTAGATTTGACATTAATGCCTTTGTGTCTTTGATCCACAGCCATAAAATACCTTCTTCCTTTACCATTGTATGTGTTCTTTTAAGAAATACACGTTCTCTAGTGAAGTCCTTCACAGTGAAGGAAGCTATAACAACAGCTGTGTTAAGAGGCAGATGTTGAACAACGTATCATAAATAAAGCATGGGATCACGGGCTGCAGAATGAATAAGAACTATAGAATAGCTTCTTGTTAAGAGACAACTGAACTATGAGCAAGTACATTGCAAAAATAGGAAGCATTATGTTAAAACAATATAATGCACACTTTCAATGTTGGCTTGTGCTAAGGTCTTAACGCTGGAACTTGGTAATTGTGGTACAGCTTTACTTTGCAACCTCCTCTTCTAACTGTTTAATGCAAATGTTATTTGAAGAAGACACAGCACAGTTACAGTTTTATTCTAGCTGTTGTGATTTTAATTAAGTTAATACACTAGGAGAAGAGGAAATGAAGCAATCAGTGGATTTTGATCACATTTCTGTTTGTTTTGACAGACAGCTCAGCTGTTGACAGCTCTGTTGACTCAGACTCAAATAGTCCAGCATTACTCAGAGCAGCAGATCTTACTGTTGAGCCAGATTAATGCCAAACAGGGTATGCTCGTACAACAATTAGGAGACTACAAGGAAATAAAAAGATTAAGATACCGAGAAGTTACTACCAAGCACCAGACAAATTCCCTATGGATTACAGTTAAACTACCTATACATGCATGTTTGCCAAGATATATTAATTACAATTATATATATTTAAAGATCTTAATGATACTCTTGTCTGAAAAGAAGATTTTAAAAAGAATTGTTTATAATGCTCTGAACAGCACCCTGGGGAAGAACTTCTACAGCAGCATGCACACTGTTTTACACAGCAGCCAAAATATCTGAGAGCAGAAACACCAGAAAGTAGAAAGTGTCTTGCAACAAAAGAAGATAAATACATTTAATCAACCTTTCCTATGTTCTTTTCTCTCAAGTGACTAACCATGTTCCTTTGAAGTTGCTGGAAATCATGCAGAAGATGAACCCCAGACTGATCTACTTGTATCTTGAGCTTCAAACCTACATGTATACCAGCTGCCTGAACCACATGTAGATGGAAAATCTTTCCCAGGAGCAAGTACAAATGTGATATTTGAAGACCATTTCTAACTCTAATCTTGTAGCAGAACAACATATAGCAGCATACCTCTAACAGTTTAAACAAGCATTGGCTATGCTCTATAAACAGTACACAGATGCTGGAAGTCATCTGGGAGGCATGATTCACAGTTTGTAAACGAAAATAGAAATCAGCCCACAGGGAAATATAGAAAAGTGTGCTTCTTTCAGAGAAACCTCTTAAAACTACAGTGAAAAGGTTTTGTCTTCCAAGCCCCAAAGAGCACTGGTATCTAACCTGAGATTATCAGTTTCTTTAAAATGGAATATCTAGTTACTCCTATTCAAGGAGGGAAAACACAGTTTCTCTGACAAACTGGTAAAGGACTGCCAAAGCCATATTTGTTTCCTGGACTAGAAAATAACCAAAAGATGCTTGATTCTGTTGTCTAGAAATCCTGCTAGGCTAACAAAAAGTAGCTAGATTGTCATATTTTTTACCTGCAAAATAACATGGATCTGTTACCTATAAAATTCTTGAGGCTTATAAGTTTCAGTTAGTTTTCAACAGCTAGAAACCAAACACCCATCCCTCTCTTCTACCCAACCACAGCCACACTTACTTTTTTAAAAAGGACATGATTTCTCCAGTGTTTGATACATTTCCCAAGCTGGAAAGATTCGTATGGATGTCTTACAACTGCATTAAAAACAACACTTCATCCATTCCCTAAGTAAGCATCCTGCAGTAAATTTCATCAGGCCTAGACTATTTAAAATTGTCTGACTTCAATTAGATTTTTCCTGGTACTGCTAAATACTTCACCTGTTTGAAATACCGAGCTTTTTTTGCAGCTGCATCTCAGCAGTAGTCACTCCATGACTAATTAGTGCACAGAGATGCTGCCAGCTGCTGTGCTGAGCTGAGAGGTTTTGATGGCAAGGCTGCTCCTCACTGATCTGCTAGTGTACCACCTTCTATTTTGAAACTCTATACTCATATCCTGATTGTATTTTTTCTGTCTTCTCCAGTTGTTCTTGACAGTGCTGTTTTATTAGTAGTATTTGTCATTAGTCCACTTCCAAGTTTTCTGTTCTATGCCCGACCTATCAATAGAAATTTTAAGTAAGATCAGTACTGAGAATGGATACTTGCGACTGCTCTTGTCATGTTGACACAACAGTGTAAGAAGTGCCTGCATTCTCAGGAATTTATGTCTGTTTGATTTGTGTGTGTGTGTTAACCTTTTCTATTATTCACAGCACAACCAGTCTATTCCGTTTCAGGCCAGCTGCACAGTTGGCCAGGCTTGATGTGAAACATTCGCTGAATCAGATATTCAAATGCCTAAACTCAATTAAAAAAATGTGCCTTAAGACCTGCCTCATGACAGTCATATGTCACTATTTACCCACTGGTAAGTAAAGAGGTCAAGATTTGATGCTGCTTTGCTCGTCTGCTCCAGGAGTTGTTGTAAGTTGTACCACTTAATCAAATTCTTTGTTATTCTGGGTCCGAGAAGTATTTCTGAAATGGACTGAAGTTCATACCAGCAAAGGTCAGTAGCAGGTGTGCAGAATATTCCTTTTGTGGATGTGCTCGCTCACCTATAAATATGTGTCAGGATGTTTTTCTTTGAAAAGTAGATTTGAGGCACTAAGTCTGTTCACTGGAGAAGGAAAAAATAACAGCCTTGAACCCTGCCCACTATCCTGTATTTTACAATTTCACAATGAGGTTGATGCTCTACTACCTTATTTGGTTTTGTCCTATACAACACCTGCCAGTTTTGACACACCTTGTGTAGCAGGAATAGGACTCTGGCACTGGGTGTGAACAGCTTATATATATTAATATAAAGTAGGAAAGCCTTTTTTATTTTAGTTAGGATCTTGGTAAGATGTAATTTTCCTTCATTATTCACAATTCTCATATTATACTTACATATGACCTCTGAGAAATAGCATTTTTTTTCTCTGATCACCTGATTTTTCTGTCCCATGTAGGCTATCAGCTTGTTTTGCACTTCACAGATGGTAATTCATCATGTTAGACACCAATTATATGCATTGTCTCTACATCTCATTTGTTTGAGATGCTGACTTCTCATAGTTTAATCAATTTTTATAGTCTTGCACAGCTTCCTTAACTAGTTGATTCTATTAATTAGTTCCCTAGATGAGTGAAAGACTGCCTTTTGAAATTAAGAACTTGATAGAATGGGTATAAAAACAAATATAAATTATGCTCTGAAATCTAGCATGTCAGCTGCTCCACTGTAACCACCTGTACAGTCCCCTGAACTTTCCTAAACCCTCAGTGGAAGAAGATTAAACTGATCTGACTTTACAAACAATGTGGCCAGACATACAACTGACTACTTTATAAGTTTTCACTTCATTCCACCAAAATTTGTATGTTACAGATTTAAAGCTTTTCTTTCATTTACAGTTCCACTGTAATTAATTTGTATCAACTGATCTTTCTTCCCAGTGGAACAAAGGCTTCTAAAGTAAGAATCATTATTATCTTTCTGTCACGTTTCAGTTACTCCTTTAATAAATTTCTTCATGTCATGCAATATCTCAAATTCGTCCATGTTGATTCCTGGGCTAAACATTTCATTATGATGGGATCCATTTAACTACTGCTTTCATCAGAATTAATACCTATTTAGCTGGTATCTGGCCACCTACTCAGGGAAATTCACCACCCACTTGTTATTTTTTTTTAACCAACATTTCTCTCACACTAGCCCTCAACTTTAATCTCTGGACCTAATGAGGGGAAGACAGCTGGAATATGCTGCTTAGTTCATACCTCTTATAACTCATACAGGGCTGTTAACATACATCCAATGGTAAATGTCATCTCAATGTATTATTTCAGTACTCTGCTAAGAGTGGAAGAAATAAGAAAAACTTTACTTCAAACTTATATGGTCATTCCCGCCCACTCCTATCAGGATTACAGACTTCATCGGTCCAGGCTCAGCACTGTGCAGCTGTAATGATCAAGCAGCTTGGAGAGCAGCTTTAAATATGCGACAGTTTGATGTGCTCGTTTTGACTGGCACAGAATAAATTTTCTTCACAGTACCTACTGTGGGGCTATGTTTAGATTTGTGCTGAAAACAGTGTTAATAACACAGGGATGTTCCAGTTACTGCTGAGCAGTGCTTACACAGAGTCAAGGCCTTTTCTGTCTGTCACACCACCCCACCATCGTGGGCTGGGGGTGCACAAGAATTTGAGAAAGGACACAGTGGGGACAGCTGACCCCAACTGACCAAAGGGATATTCCATACCAATTCCATATGTTATGCTCAGCATATACAGCTGGGGGAAGAAGAAGAGGGGGACATTCAGAATGATGGTGTGCATATACAGCTGGGGGAAGAAGAAGGGGGGGACATTCAGAATGGTGGTGTTTATCTTCCCAAGTAACTGTTGCACATGATGGAGCCCTGCTTCCTGGAGATGGCTGAACGCCTGCCGGCAGATGGGAAGTGATGAATAAATTCCTTGTTTTGCTTTGTTGTACGTGTGGCTTTTGCTTTACCTATTGGACTGCCTTTACCTCAGCCCTCAAGTTTTCTCACTTCTACTCTTTTGTCGTTTGTGGCGTTTTGCGGGGGGGTTGGGGGGGGGGGAGTGAGGAGCTGTGTGGTGCCTAGTTACCAGCTGGGGTTAAATTATGACATTTGACTGTCCCTTTCCCCAACATCATTTAAGACCATTGAACTATCCATTTAGCCTGTGAACAGACAAAAAAGTAAGGTGGCAAGCATACAGATACCACTGTATAGCCCTTGGGTATGTTGCAGACATAGCTGCATGATCTTTATTGTGTATGAGGGGCATTTTTGTGCATGTTATCTATATGGAGAAGATAAAAAAAACTAATCTGATTCTCAAGTTTTCTGTTCATCTAAATCAGGAGCAAGTGTAACATTCAGCTGAACCGGAGGAGCAGTTTAAATCCACTTATTGCTGTAAAGATGTAAAATTATTACAAAAGCCATAGAGAAAGGTAAAGGGAAAAAAAAAAAAAGTGAAGGGAATATTTATTAGTATTTTTTAAATTAAGACACTTTGAATATAAAATAGTATTAGAACAATGTATAAGGAGTATATTTCAGAGATAAAGATTACTAGCCAAATCTGTGATTCAGTTACAATATTATTCTGTTTCTATACATCAATAAGGCAGTTTGAAACACCCTTTCAGTGGTTAGTGAATACTGGAGCAATTTTCTTTCTTACCACACGATGTCACCTTTGTAACTCTTGAATGAACAACAGATTTCACAGTGAGTTTAAAACGAAACTATTAAACAGCGTAATTCCCTACATTTTTTCCTGAACTTTCTATGTTAATTTCTCTAGCTGATTTATTTAATTCAGTATGAAAATTAAATTAGCTACATATTAGATCTGAGCAGACATCTCATAAAGCGTAATTTATTTACTTTAGTTGCTGTTTCTGATTTTGAAATTTTAGTAGCAAACTACAATTTCCTTCAATTTGCTAGTTATTTAAATTCATACAATAGCAGTATCTAAAAATTTTGAATAATTAAAGTGACTCAAAATTTAAATATTGCACATTGGATACTGGCTAGGTACTACTGTTAATACTTTTGCTGTTTGGCTGAGCACTTATGCATTATAGAAACATAACTCAGAATACATTTAGACATAGCTTTGAATACTGGATTTTTAAAATTTAAATTTTAAATCTTATTTTCAATACCCTCACTATACAAATATCCACAAACTCACATGCTCAGACTCACTGTAAGCTGGTCCAGGGAACACAAAGATGCAGCAGTCTCACTACTGTAAGTCTGATAAATTCAGCAACCCTTAACAATTACAGTACCACAGAAACTTTGCTGACTCAAGTCCTAAGGCAGTGCAGGCCTGTAGAAACATTCCTGAGAGCTTCAACAGACTTTATATACACCACACCTGAAGCAAAAAATAATTTAAGTTTAAATTAATGGAAGAGCCTAAGTAATTTCTTAAGAAAACCTATCTAAATAGATGCATAATTTAAAAGTTGAAATTTTAGTCTAAACCAGGAAGACAAGCATATCAGCTATTGTTGCTGTTAGAAAGCTGTTAAAGGAAATAAGAAATATGCAGAACAATTTTCATGGAAGGCCTTTATATTAAGTGGCCCTGTTACTATGAATTTAGTTGAAAAAAAACATTTAAATTGTAAGTTCTTTCCTGCGATTTGTCACTCAAAAAGATGCAGGTAAGAAATGTTTTGAAGAATCTAAATGTTTCTACTTTTGCTATAAGCATAACTTGTTAATTTTCTCAATGATTACTTTGTAAAATTATCAGCTACGTTGATACTTTTAACAAATTACGTATCGTATAACGTTTCTCATCAATTTTAATAAGCTGGTGTGATTTTATAATTGCCTTGTAATCACTGATGTGGTAAATATCACTGCTGCAGTGCATTTCTACCTGGTAAATGAAGTTCAATTACTTGTGAAAATATGTACTGTTACTTCCTCTTTTCTAAACCAGAAAGGATTGTCTTTCCACATATACAGAAGTAAAGCCAGTTCATTATAATAGAACATTTAGCTTCAAAAAACCCCACCATCATTTGTCCCAGGAGGTGCCATTTCTTAAAAATTTGCCCCCAAATTTGTCTGAAGTCTCTGATTAAAAATGCAGACTAAGGGATACCTATCATAAAACAGTTATGCATTAATAGTGCTTATTATTAAGTAAAACAAGTCAAGGAACAATTCTCAAACAAAAAGAGGCAACACAGACCATGGAAGAGGAAAACAGTCAAGTTTTTTTTATGTGTTAATCACATGTCAACAACGTATGTCAGCATTTCTTTTTTTTTTTCAACTACTACTTCAAAATATTCAATTATAAGCCCTCCATAATTATTCATGTACCTTGGGTAACACTCCAGGGTGACTGAGATCCTTAAATGCACTGACAAAGACTTTGGGGGAATTAAATTAAACTGACATTTTTTTCCTTAAGTGACAACCTAAATTTAACCACAAAGGTCATTTAGCAATATGCGTATTTGCATAGTGATACATAGCCCTGGACAACATGCAACTAATTCATAGATTCATGTCCATGTTCAAAATTTGTCTGATAAAGTAACTATTTCTAATTGATAATTGATATTATTTCTAATTGATTCACTCAGAAGATTTATGACAATTATGCTGGCCTGAAAGATGGTTAATTGTTCTTTGGGACCTCAGAGTCCACTGGCTACAGAAGGATCTTCATCTAAATATCTAATATACCTATTTAAAAGATAGGTGAATTTAAATTGATTGTATAAAAGCATTTTCTTTTTCCCTTATCTGATCTTTGAAAAAATATTATGAAGAAAGCACAGAAAAAATTGGTGTACTTTCCAGGCAGTTGAATATCCTTGTCAGCTGTTAAAGTATTAAAACAAAATTATCTTCATTGTTAAGTAAAGAATTTTTTGGTTTTCACATGTTGGCAAAATCAGGTCTTCTTACCTTTGAAGATAACACATAATGTGTACCTCTAGAACTATGAAGCCACTAGGCATTCAGGTTCCAAGCACTCATGAAATTATGACAAATTTTCTTAGCTTCTTAAAATTGGCTAAAGTGCCATTTGTATCTTTGCTTTGATAAAGCTCACTGGAAAATTCAAGCATGTCTGTCAACCTCTTAAAGGCTGTAACTGTTCAGATCCTTGGTTGTAATTCAGACACATTTATATTATCAATAATGGACTGCTGTTGGGCAAGGAAGACATAATTGAATACTCTCATGTAAAATATTTGTATATTAAATTTTCCTAATTCAATTTTACCATTGTGTTCTATCTTTGTGAATAGAACTGTCCAATGAATCTTTTTTCTTTTAAATGCAAGGGGGAAAAAAAGCAACAAGCTCTTCCATCAACAGGTCGCAGTGGAAAATGCTATTTTATAAGAAAAAATTCATGAAGGATTTTGGATACATTTGTTCTGTATGGTTTAGTAAATGCAAACATGAATAGTACTATGTCATTCAGCTTGCCATTTTTAACTTTTGATAGCAAACAAAATAAAATCAAAACCTCTTGGAAGTATATTGGATCACAAAATACATACCAGGCTCAGTTTTTTCAAGTGTGAAGAAACAACAGACGGTATTTGAACACTGAAAGTTTTCATAGCTTTGTATCAAGTGTGTATGTGTGGGGAAAAAAGAAGCAGGGCATCTCACTAACTCTAAATCGTGGAGGGAATTCAGGGATT
>NW_010227585.1:107435-112035 GCF_000690775.1 Eurypyga helias | reverse complement strand
TAAAAAAAATGATTTGGATATTTAAGAACAAACATGTATGCCTTTGTTCCTTCTAGAGTCAGGTGTCCCTGCCCATGGCAGGGGGGTTGGAACTAATTGGTCTTTAAGGTCCCTTCCAACCCAAACCATTTGATGATTCTATGATTAACAATTACAGAGGACAAGGTAGGAAAGATTGCATTTAATATCTCAAAAGCTCAGTACTTCAAGACGTTTTATTATTACTTAGGGTATATCAACAGGCTTAGATATAATACCTCAGAACTTCAGAGCTAAGTTTTGATTTGCTACCTATAAAATATCCAATACAATACTTTTTAGGCCCAGGTATCCACTCACAGTTGGAAGACTGGCAGCTATGACTTGCTTATATTTCCCAGTAAACACCATATCTGTTAATCTGAGACATTTTTAAAGCATGATTCCCTACTGACAATGGGGGTTATACTTTAGGGCTGTCTTCTGTCCTTGAAGGATGAACTCACTGCCAGCCCCCTTTAGCACTTACCTGTAATATTTAAATCTAAGCTTTTTTCTTTCTTAGGGTAAGTTCTATCCATGCTATTGCCAGCAAAGATTTAAAGGAGGGCATAGTGACTTGTTACCTTCTCAAGCAAATTTGTCCATCCAATAAAGCCTTCTGCATCTGCAGTCCTCTTGAACAGTGGAAAGAGATGGAGGATGATGTTTCACACCTACTCTTCTACCACTTTGTCTAAATAGTCACACAATACTATGGTCTGCTGCTTCTTTCCCTTCCTTTGTGCACATAAGTCAGTCAGGCTTTTTTGTGCTTCAGAGATAAAGGACAGAGTACTTTTTTTTTTTCACACTGTAACCTTTATACATTGAAACTGCCTCTGTAAAATGCACTTGTGAATTTGACTGCATATGTTCTTAAACAGTTCTTGAACCTGGAGTAATAACTCCAATGACTCTGTGTTAGCAGTCAGAGAATGCCAGCATTTCTAACGTACAGAACAGTCCTATCCAGCTTCCTGCTGTAAGGATAAGGTTCTCACATTCAGGCACACAAGCTGTACAGCCAAGCATGTAGAAGGAGGCATAACGCTTAAATCTGTATCATGACAACTTAGCCACTATGTCTTCAGGTTACCTTTTTCACTTAAAATGTAAACTTAGATCCTCACTCCCTCTTGTAATTTATTTCCTGAAGCAAGCATCAAATAGGCTTCACAAGAGCACTGGTGAATATAAAATATTTCCAGTAAACCATAATGATTGCTCATCTGTAGGACATAAACACTTCCAGTAAATGATGAATTCAGCCTCAAGATCTTTCCTTGCTCATCCAACAAAGGATTTACAGAGAGTTCTACACACTTGTCCATGGCTTTATTGGCACTGCTGAAATAGTGCGCTTCTAAAAGTTGTTATACTGGCATGTAAACATTGCCAACAGGGGTCAGCCGATTGAAAAATGCATAAATTAGAAAGGCCTGAGAGCAGTTTCTCAGAGACTGTTTTTTTTTTTTTCAGTAATTCTTACTTTAGAATAGATTCTAATAGGAAGAACACTTTTCTTGAAATGAGGGTGGTAGCAGGTGCTTTCCTTTCAGGCTGGTTGAGCCTCACAGCATAAAGACAGATTCCTGGTTATGAGCAAAGTGGGACATCTGAATTTGAGCAAGAATATAATTTTATATAACAGATCTATTGATTCCATAAAACACAGAAATAATCTAGTGCATACTAAAAACAAACTGACAAAATATAAACGCTGATTTTTCTCCATTAAATTCTATAAAGAGAGACCTATATACATTTGATGTTATGGAGGCAGCATGAACAAATAAACATGAGATTTCAAAGGAAAGATAAGGCTTTCACAGTTAATAAGTCTCCTAAAGCATTTCAGAGACATTCAAGTATTTGTATTGCAAAAAGCCCTAATATTACAAGATAAGAAAATGCTCTTTTGAAATAAAATGAAAAGCTATTATCAGAATAGTGCCTATGAATATGCACACAGGAAACTCTATCTTGAAAAATACAAAATTAGTCAAAATATATATTATGGGGTAAACTATATCTGTTTACCCCTAAAGAGCAAGAAAGAGATGTTTCCAGCCTTCTATCTCATCTTTTAAAAACAATTTAGAAAACACTATTTTATATCATCTCAAAATTCTTCTGTATGTTTGAATACAGAAAACATTTCATTATAGTATTATGTGACTAAATTCATTGATGATGTATTCATAATGTAAAATATGCACTTTACTGTGTAATGTGGCATTCAGTGGTACGTAAATTAAATAGCAGCAGTGAGAAGAACATGAAGTGGAGTAAAGAGCCACTTGTTCCATTTCAAACCCCATCAAGTGTTGATGTTGCATTCACTGAAGTCAACAGCAACACTTGGATGTTCATTTGTAACTCATAGTATCTTTGAATTTGACTGCTATATTGCTTCCTCATGTTGTGATTTTGCCATCAGTAAAATTAAACTTGTGAAGTTTTCATGTTTGCATGATAAATATTTCTGTTCATCTTCTGCTTCATTCCTGAAGGTAACATTTCCATCTGCCTCCTTCTAGAGGCAACAGAAAAAAAACCATCTTATTTCCACAGATGGTCAAGAAGTAATGCAATTTGCATCTTAAATCATGGAATTCTGCATTTTCATATCTTCATATAAAGAGTCTTCAAATCTCTTGTTAGCTTAGAAAGATTCAGACACCTTCCCCATTATTTAATTTCCAGACAAACATTCTATCACCAGTGGTGCTGCTGCGTCACTGCTCCTGCCCAGATGAGAACATGTGTTTGGTCCCTCAGTGTTGTTGAGACTATGGATATTTTCCAGTTTTGGTCCATCTGATAAACCAATTGTACTCAATATGTTTTCATCTGGAACCCTTTTTGGCCAGCTGATCATCTGAATCATCTTGTCAATAGGTATTCAAACCATGTTATTGAACTCAGATGAGCTTGTAGATTCTCGATAACAAAACCAAATTAATCCTTTTCTGGTAGCTTTAGCATCTGTTTCCTTCCAAAATAAGTGAGGCTGATTAAGAACAGATGAAGATTTGTCCTGTAGCATATATAAAAAACTGTGAAGAAATTCCGACTCCTTACAGTCTGCTTGTTTTTATGACTACTGAATTAATCGATAAACATTTATGTCCTACATTTCACATCCAAGTCTCACATACCAAGTGAGTACTGGAATTCCATCCCCCAAGATTCACACACAAAAGCCCTAAATCCCAGGCTCACAGAATTATTTCCCTTTGATATTTGGTCTTTTAGGTCTTAGATTTTCTGGTCTCTTTGCAAATAAGATCTTTACAAACAGATGACAAATTATTTCCAGTGAATAACATGAGCAACTGCAATGTAGGCAACTGAGTGCAAGTTATTTATACTTTTTAAAGTAAACAGTGTTTAGATAAGGTATAGAAACAGTCCTTGGAAGACAGATTTCAGATCATAGACTTGCAGTAGGAGTGACCTCTCCACTAGGCTACCAGATGGAGCTCTTCAGTGCAAGCTCTCACTTTGGTCCCATTTCTTTTTTGCACCATGTTATATTGACTACCACAAGACTGTCACCACTGTACTTGAAATGAGAAACAAGTCCACTATTTGCAATTCTAACACAGGCAGAATATTTAACAAAACAAATTGTAAAAGTATAACTTGTTCTCCATCTCCAGCTGGAGCCTCCACAATCCTTTTTCCATACTGATGTTTCCCTAAGTGTTAGACATTTTGGAGGGAAGAGAAGAGAAAAGAGAGAAAAGAAGCAAGAGAAGAGAAGGAGTAAGAGAAAGTCTTCTAGAGAGATGGAAAGTTTAAATGTTTCCTACATATCAATCAGAGTAGATGTTTCTGGTCCCTCACTGAAAGACCACTGACAAACAGCTCAAAGAAGTCAGAACATCTTCTGTGTGGAGTCCTCAAAATGTATTGAAAAGAAGACTCCAAACCCCAGCTACAAAGCAAACGCAAAATTGCTCAGAACATTAAGAACATAGAAGCAGAGAAAAATGCTTAGGGAAAGGGATAAAAATGTTGGTTTACATTGCTTTCACGGATATCTGAAAATCACCTAAACAAAAAATGAAAGTTACATTGGAATATGTTTTCTGATTAAAAGCTGTTTTATTTGTAAGTAATCTGAGATTACTTGTGACAAGATTGATTAAGAGAACAGTTCAAAACACAGTTTTACAGAAAATTAGATGGGACCATTATGATTACCTACTCTCATTTTATGTAAAATAAACCAGAGTATGTCTACTTAGTGGGGATATAAACGACTAGTAAAATAGCTTTTGATCAAGAAGAATTAATTACTGTTACAGTTGAAGAAATTTTTCCATTGACCAGCTTATGAAGCAACTTTCACCTTTCATCTATTCAAATTACTAAAAGGCAAACTCACTTCTGAAGTTGAATAAAAATTGCAATCAGCCCTAGAAACCTAGTTCACCATTATTTCAGCCTGCATTAATGCTTGTTTATGAACTGTAACACCAACTTTAACACAATCTGTGCTAATACTCTCTGCAAGTGGAACTGGACATGAACACAATGATTTCTCCAGACTTAGACTAGGAAAGCTTCC